>NW_021680821.1:34009-139181 GCF_001412515.2 Diachasma alloeum | reverse complement strand
AAAAGAAAATGCTATTGTAAGACACAAATATCGATTTGAACTAAACCAAAATTGGATTGTATGAAATCGATTTTGTTATAGTATAGTATATTTTGTTTATTCTATCGAATTTAGAAAATACTTGTTTTTGCGACAAAATCGATTTCATACAATTCAATTTTGGTTTAGTTCAAACGCTTCGGATTTGGCGCAAATAATTTTTTTTTCACAATTGCAATGGAAAAATAATCAGTTCAAATGATGAAGAATTGCGTTTGTCGTAAACAAGAAACTACGCTTCGCGAAAGTCTCGCATCAATGAGTATCCAACAATATGTTCCTCATAGGCCAAATGAATATTTTATTGCATCTATGAATTCTGCTTTCAATCGAACAGATATTCTTTTGCGGAATATCGTGACGCTGATAAATTGGATAATTATATGCTTTATTCGAAGAAGATATCTGATAATACAGACATTGCGTTGTATGTACTGAAAAGTAGATAGCAACAAAAAAAAAGTTTAGACAACTGATCTCATTCTTTTTCAATCGAAAACATTAAAATTAAATCGATATTTGTTTCTTACAATAGCATTTTCTTTTGCGACTATTCAATTGATGAACGATTTGGATCAATCATAGAATTTCTATTTCTTAGAAATTTTTTTTCTCAGTGTAGTTAAGTAATACAGATTCTGGGTCAACGTTTTAGCGGAGACCTGGCCAAGGGCCCCTGCGAAGGGAGTCGGGTGGGTGGAAGGGTTGATTAACTCGAGAGTCGCGGTTTAATTCGCGGGTTAATTAGTTTAATTAGCGATTTTGGGGCTCTATCGACGACCTAGTAAATCCACCCCCGCGAGAAGATGGGTGAAAGAGTTGATTAATTCGCGGGTCTTAGGTTCATTCGCGGTGTGATTCACGTGTCAATCAATTAAGTCGCGGTTTCGGGGGTCTCTCCAGGACCAATTCACCCCCGCGAGGGAATGGGTGGGTGAAAGGGTTCGAGAATTTCGCAATCATATTGAGAAGGGTTAATCAACGCTCCAATACTTGAGTGAAGGATCTAACAGTATCCGCATGCAATCAGATCCGAACGTGAAACTCGAAAATGAGGCAGATCGAGCTCATTTCGACAAAATTAATGCTGCATTAAAAGAACTTCCTCTGCTCAAACTGTCTCACCTCGCATTGAACAACTTGTACACCATTACTGCAGCCTTCAAAGTCAAGACAAAGCATGGAATGAGTGTGATCTTCCATTTGAATAAGGCTTATTCAGTTTTCTTGAACCGATGTCAAAGTTCTTCATTGGAAATCCCAAACAATTCGAAGTCTTGCTGAACGAAATTAAGAGAGGCTCACTAAAGTTGGAGTACTTAGGTGGCGAGTACAACGAAATCAAATTCCATACAGATGAGGAGGGGACTGTAGGTTAAATTACAAATGAAATGGAACCATAAAATTTTCATTTTTTCTTTCTTTGTTCAAAATTTTTTTGTTCTCTACAAAATGATAATTTTTATGATTATCACTAATGTATAGTATATAAGAAGTATATGAATAAATCAGCTCTCATAGCATCAGTCAACTTGTCCCAAGCCTGATCAACATTACATGCAACGGTAGAAGTTATAAATAAATGTGGCATATGTGCCAAATCCTCACAATCTAATAAATTTAAATCCTTCAATTTATAGTAAATATCGAAGAATCGATCGGTCGATCTTACAATTTGGTTATTCATCGTCGAGTTCTTGAGGAGTTGTACATTTGTTACACCCCACGTTGTTCTGTGTATAATGATAGTAAGGGCAAGTATGAGCTGGTAATTCTTTGAATTTAGTAAGTGGCAGACATTCCTCAATATCAACTACTAGCGGTGCTAATACAGGACCGGAGATTTTTTCCAACCACTCTTTTTCATCTTCACCTTTCACATAAATTTTACCAATATTGTCCCACTCTTGCACAAATTGTTCAACTTCCACGATAATCCGTGATGATGATGCTCGAGCCACAGATTCACACCTCTATATTTTACTGGTAAACTGGACCATGCATATGGAGAGCTGAAAAATTGCAGTGCTGGATATCTAACTTCAGAATCCAAACCTGTGTATGCGAATTCTTTCACAATCAACTAGTTGAAGAGCATTTGGAAACCTTGTATGACTACGAATACCTCCATGGCCACTCATGAAACAATGCTGCTGACATGAGAAATTATACCCCCCCCCCCACATCGCGGCCCCTAAAACAACGTCCTCCTGAAATCTCGACCCCTGACAACTCATATGAAAAACATCACCACATCATCTCAGAGCCAAAAAATAGCCTCCTAAATCTCATCTTGAAAAATTGGCTCCGAAAAACTCGACCTCAAAACTCAGCCCCAAAACTCAGCTCCGAAACTCGGCCTCAAAACTCGGCCCCAACACTCGGCCCCAAAACTCGGCCCCAAAACTCGGCCCAAAAACTCGGTCCCAAAACTCAGCCCTAAAACTCGGCCCCAAAACTTGACCCCAAAACTCGTCCTCAAAACTCGGCCCCGAAATCTTGACCCCAAAGACTTAGCCCAAAAAACTTAGCTCCGAAAACTCGGCCCCAAAATCCTAGAACCAAAAGCTCGGCTCCTAAAACTGATTTTGGAAAACTCTTCCCCTAAAACTGTTCCCCCGGAAATTTTTTTTTTGATAAACTCGTCCCCAAAATCATGGCTCAAAACAGTCGTCTTCAAAAGTTCGACCTCAATCCCCCCCCCCCCTCGAAGAAAAAACTCCACCGCAAATATCGATATCAACTGGTCCATAAGTTCAGTGTAACCTCAACAATTGCATGAGTTGTATTCGAAATTAATGAACATGACTTTGAAATTTACACACAGCCAACGTAATAGTCTGCTGCTCATTCACCAAGGTCACTTCTTGCACTGTTAGAAAATTACTCTTGAAATTTCAAGTGAAAAAGCTTGAAATTTTTAACAATGACAAAGTCACATGAAATTTCTACGCAAGGGTACATACTGATTGTAAGTTTCCCTCTGGAAAAATTCTCAAAGAGCCAGATCATAACGACAAATATATGGGCCAAGGGATAAAGGTGCGAAATGTTCAAAATAAAACCCAAAAAATGGAAGAAAATTATTATAATGATTTTTCACGTAGTTGGAAATAAACTACTCACACCCAATTCACACATACACGCACCAGAAAGACATTTCTTGGGTAGGAATCCCAATCAGGCTATGCAACATATGAAACCATTCGGGTTCAGTAAACAACATATCACCATACCCCTGGTCACGGCTGAATCACCTGAACAGCGGAAAATTTCACATTAGATTTCCGTCACAAGCGAATCGAACAAATAGAAACACAAATTCTTGGTGGGGGAAATCCGTTATGAACCATCAGGCTAATCGCAATTTTACCAGTTAAGTGGATTCTTTCGACAAAACAATATGATGGCCACAGTTTTAGCACTTCAACTGCTCATAGCATCATTTTGTCATGCTATGGATTTTGTAATTACGTTGTTCCAACGTCCAATGGGTTGCATTATGAATAGACAGCTGAGCGGAAGCTAGCAACACACATTGACTTGAAAAAATCAATTCCTCAAAGGTCAGTCATCGAGGGGCATAATTCCGCAACCTCTCCCTTTAATTTTTCTAATCTCGTTTATCTACGTCTACGGTTGCGGTTTTGTTAATCCATTCCCGGCCTTGCCGTGACTTTCTTTCCAATTCCATTTCGTTTTTGAAATCAACGGATTTCTAGATGGTTCTATGTTCGGTGTTAATTTTTCCAATTCACAATCCAGGGCTGCCTTATTCGTTAATAACCAATCATTACCCATAATCATGTCCGTCATCAAATTTGATATCACCAAAAATGTCGTGAATGCACCAAAGTTACCTATTTTAATTTCCAATAATGCTCGCTTTTTCACAATAGTTTGATTTTTTCCAACCGCGAGCAAGACCACTAAATTAGTTACCGGAAATTCAGTTAGTTTGTAATGTTGTGATAAAAACTGATAAAATTTATCCAAAATGCATGTTATTTGACTTTCAGTGTCAACTGATGCTGACACTGGAGTGTTATGCGTAAGCACAATTACTTTAGGACTTCTGGAGAAGGTACTCGATGATTTTAATTTGGGATTTACAGCTTTTTTTCCAAATATTTTTTGTAGATCCTCGGCAAGGTCATACGGATTACAACGCAGATGAGGATCCACATTCATCGCGCTGCACTTGAGTTTAAATGTTTATTTGTTCCTGAATTGTTACTTTTGCCATCCCTCATTACCGACTTGGGTATTACGATCGTACGTGTTGAATGAAATCATGCCAGCCACATGACCTTGATTGGGATTAGAGTTATTTGGTGGAGTACCTCTTATTTGAAGTTGCGGATTTCTCCGATTATTGTTATCAGTATTATTGCCATAAAACCTATTTGAATTATATGAGAAACGTTTACTTTCTTTCATACGAATTTCATTTGTTGAATCAATGTTACTTAATGCTTGTGCAATTGCCGATTTATCTGCATAATTTACCGAAGCTAATAAATCACGACTTTTCATTGGAAGTTGTTGGATTATATGACAATGCATTTAAAAAATGGTATACTTTGGTTTAAAATGCTGAGCAATGGGGAGTTGATCATAAAAATACGTCAGCAATGTGCCATCTTGTTGCGTGTACTCTCGTTACAACCATTTACTCTTTAATTTTTCTTGACATGGTACCGAATTATATTCTTTCAAAAACGTTAATTTAAAGGCTACGGAAGGTTGGAAAACGTTCGATTCATACCACACTTGATGCCTACAGCCGTAATAACAAAAAATATTGTTCGTTATATGGCCTAAAAAAACTTTTATGCCACTCATGTCTGAAACCGGCTGGATTACACACTCGACGCTTCACGTCTCGTGTCTAATTCAGCCGGTTTCAGGCTTCGTGACATAAAATTTTGTTCAGTACTTGTTCGGAAATTTCGTCCTTAACGTGTGTGGTTACATCACTCGCCTTCGGCTCATGCTGTAAACCCCACACACGTTAAAGACGAAATTGCCCCACACGTGCTGAAATATACTATTCTAGTTCATATGATTGCAACTCTCGTCTTCGGTTCGGGCTGCAAACTCATATTCGCCAGAAAAGTTTTTTTTGGCCTAATGACGGAATATACTGATATATGATTCATAAATGGATCATGAGAGTAGCCCACCCTCTTCCCTAAGCCAAGCTTAACCGATATGTTTAGATGAAAGACTACCTGGAGCAAGCCGCCAAAGTTAAGAAATTAACGGTAATAGGAGTGCAAAATGACGGTAATTTTTTACATGCGTCAAGTCAGTAAATTTACTGTTTTCTGACCATTTCTGACTTGAGGCCTCGTGATGCAAACTGACCGATCAACTTACCCAATTGCCAGTAATTTTTTCTCGTTGTCATTTGTGCTGAAAAATCGTCTATCTAGATGTAATCTAACAGTCATTTTTATGCTCGGTCATTTTCTTTCATTTTCTTCGTGATTTTTTTAGAAATTTGAGTAAAATTATGAATAATGCCGAAACAGAAATCGAAAATTTAGTGAATACTACGTCAGCATGAAATTGCAAAAAAAATCAGAAAAGTTTCGTAGCACTTTTCTTATTTATCATTATCACAGAATCTATAAAGCTCAATTATAGAAAAACAATCGTATAAAATTTTTCATTGGATAAATGATGTCGTAAATCTTCTCATTTGAAACTAATTAAAGAACTCTCTCAAACATATGATTCCTAAAGCAGACTATCTGTTCCTAAAATTTGGAGAGCTCCAGTGTCGAAAGCTCAGCCCAATGACCATCAAGATTTTCTTGAAAATTTAAAATTGAAAAATGACCGTCAAGATTTTTTTTTCTTTTTTTCTGACCAAAAATTGTCAGTAATTGGACTTCGATAACTGACGTGTAATTTACGTGCTAAATGACGGTAAATTGACCGCTCAGCTTTGTCTGTTACATCCATAAACGGTAATACTCGACTTCCAGGTAGCTTAGCCAACATTTTCCGTTCCATCCCAAATTGTAAATGTACCGGTGAATTATTCTCAAGTTATTGACATATTATTTGAAAATTATTCATAGATAGATCAGAAAAGTAACTCACCTCCTGCCTAAACGAAGGTTAATAAATATTTCAAGATGCAGGATTACCTGACATTGGTCGGAAAAGGCGACGAACTGACTTTGAAGCTCAACTCCCAGTTAGCTCAGCATATCTTCTATTCAGAGATATTTAACCTGTTGTATAAATCTATCTCATTAAAAGATTGAATATCTTCCTGTAGACACCCTGTAGCATGTGGCTATGGTTGTAGTAATGCCACGAGACATTTCATGAGACATCACAAGACAAAGCTTTGGAGAGATGATCTTCGGTCTCAATGACCACGGAAATCTTTGCTCTCATCTCAGTCTCAAAATACGCAATATCGACTCCTTTCGTGATGACTCCGAGTCAATTTATTTCATCTCGGTTTGCAGTTTTCGCGTTTTTTATATGTAGAAAACCGAGATAAAAACCGAGATTTTAGATGAAAAAACCCGACAAACTTGAGACCGAGATGAGATAAATTGACTCGGAGTCATCACGAGAGGAATCGATACCGTGTATTTCGAAATTGAGATAAGAGCAATGATTTCCGTGTTCATTGAGAACGAGATATTGTCTCCAAAGTTTTGCCTCGGAAAGTGTCTCGCGGGAACACCATATGGTTGTATGCCTCTCACAGGAACAGGGAATTGCTACGGATCCATTCGGAAGCTTACTGCCAATGGAATGGGTAGAAAAAAAAAAGAAAAAGAATCATAACGCAAAAAGTAACGATCGCATGCCTTCTGTCGGGTAGGCTCAAACCCCTGCTTGTTTTTTATCCTTCTCTTACTCATTAGACCAAGAAAATTTGTTCGCAGAATTTCGGGAACTGCGTGCTGCTAATTGCACGCTGTAATATGAAAAGTTAAAACTAAGTTTTAGTCATTTTTCGGAATGGAGTACGGTGTTAATGGGGTAGTTTTTTTCCTCGTCGATTGATAGAGGTCCACTTTGATGTAGATGGGGACTCGAGTTTGTGACTAATGAGAAAATATCAGGGATCTGGTTTTGATGCATTCACGTGGGTGCTGGGGAACAACTCGTGCTCGTTGCAATTGAATCACTCAATCATGATGTTACGTGTCCAAACAACACGGATCCATTATCCAATGATTAGGTTTAAGTGTTACATTATCACCGGTCATGGGGTTACCTTTCAGTGGGAGCCCATTTAGAATTTAAATGAATTCTCGATTGCGTCTCGTTGGTCTCGCTGAATGGACCTGTTTCTTTGCGCGGGGACGGTGAAAACTTTTACGATTACAATTGCATCCACGTGCTCCACGAATTACGGATGAAATTCTTTCTCTTTCAAGGAAGAGGAAAATTAAAAATACTGAGGGGAAGAGATGGAATACTTTTGTGCTTTGTTCGCATATAAGGAAAAATACAAAATTAAAATATGGATGATATATTTATGAATCGATTGTGGAGTGCACTTGTTACTGGAATAGATCCATTAATTGACATAGGAATGTAGGCCTTGATGGAAATTAAGCAGAATGAAATTGTATACTGTTGATATTTTTTTTAAGTGATAATTAAACTGAAATTTTGACGAGGGCCGATGTTGGAGGCCATACTTTTGAGACAGAATTCTTTCGGCGATGAGTAAATCAATTGAATTTATTGAAAATATGAATAATCAAGAAAATTTTATGGAAAATATTATATTGTGCACTAAGGGCGGGAAGTCATGTTTTCCCCATCCAAGATGCACATGCTCAATGGTAGAAAGTTGTGCCCGAGAGAGGCAAATACCGACTCGTTTTCGGGGAGAAAGTAATCAGTACTTTCCGCCCGAGAAAGCAACTTTCCACCCTAGAGCGGAAAGTACTTACATTCCTCCCGCTTATTGGGGAGCAAAGTACACAGAACTTTTAGTGCAGGTGTGTGAAAAAATTCATTAACTTTTGTACTATTATAGATATTGAAATTTTAAAAGTTTCCTCGCGAAATAAATAAACATATCAAGACAATGCGACTCGATTTTTTACTTTTCAAGTTATTTTTAATAATTTTCCTCAATACATAAACAAATAACATATTTTTAAAATGTATATAATATGGGTGAATCTATATTCTACATACTTCTCTAATTTATATTCTCGAAATATTTAAAAATATGTCCCGTATATGCAAACATTTCGGAATTATAAAAAATATATATTTGAAATCATGTTTTTTTATAATCAAAAAATATATTTGCACAAATATTTTTTTTGCGCGCGGGGTACTTGAGGGGTTAATGAAATGTGTTGCAAGCTTCAGTAAGAACCTGTAATTGGCCATCTCCTGAGAGTCTTCAGCCAAGTATTTACATTTTAAATGCATAGTAGTTGGTAATAACAAAAAAGAAAAAGTCCGTTCATGCTTTGACTTTAAAAAATAAAAAATGAGTGTGTGATGAGACGGTACGGTATAGAGCAGTGATATGATGACTGAGGCATTTCAGAATGTCACCAGTTATTGTTGGAGGTGAGCAAGGCCTCCCCCGGAGTCTGAGGCGACATGCTTTGAGACTCTTAAATAAGGTGTGTCGAGGGTATTTGTATTGAGACCTAAGCCCAGGATTGCACTTCTTGCACAGGTCTCGGATTTGGTTCAGCTTGCGAAGAGCAAAGCCCGTTGTCAACTTGTGAAATTGTTGTTGCGGTTCCGGAGCATGTGAATTCGTTAAATTTTTTTATCATTAGAATTTTTATCATTAGAATTTATATCTATGATAGTTCGAAAAATATTCGGACATAGAAGGTTATTATTTCGATGAAACCACATTTTTTAAAACTTTTTTTATTCATGTTTCATTCCGGTTTCATTCGTATTTCATTCAAAAATTTCAAATTTCACCGGTTTTTCGATGCAAGGGTTAACTTGCCAACGCGGCCATCGCCCGAGGGCCTTCAGCCAGGGAATGTTGAATGTGAAGTGGATTTTTCAGTTGAAAATTCCGTGGAATATTCGGTTTGAAAATTGTGTTGAATTTCCAGTTGAATATTATGTGGAAAATTGTGATGAAAAATTGGTGTGGAATTTTGGCCTGGCCGGGGCTCGAACCTGGGAGCTTGAGGTTGTGAATCTCATGCTGCTACCAAGTGCGCCACACAGCCGAGTTTGTTTCATTCATTTGTGCCAAAACTGTGACATTCACCCTTACAATATCAGTATTTTTGATTTGACGAAATTTATTCTTCTCCGCACAAGTCACACAACGATTTTTGCTCTCATTTCATTTATCCAAACATCAACAGACCGAATCCGTGAAACGATAAAAAACATGTGACATCATTTTATTCATATTTCAGTTGGTACAGAATCTACATTGGATAGGGAATACAATCAAAAAAGATTTAACAGAATTAATGAGCTTTCGTTGGCACCAAAAGGCTGGTGTTTGCGGGACAAGTGTCGCATTGAATTTTGCAAACAAAAGATATATACGATGAGCATTGAATATCATCCATGCCGCCGGAATTGAGTAACCGCACACAACGCTGATTCCCCCCGTAGTTATCTGGATTAGGTGAGATACGTGGAGACCACCTAGCGTAGCCAGTTGCATTGAGCCTCACGCCTTGCACGGTCACCCAGTCTCGGAAGGCAAAAAGATCGTGGACCCCGAGCCATGTATCGTCGTATTTTACGGCATTAACCATGTTTAATATGAGTTTTTCCTCAGCATCCGAAGTTATTACGGCGAGATGACCTGCATATTAATATTGACTCTCAGAAATTTAGCTCAATAAATGTCAAGAGATAAGTGTCGTATGATGTGATTTACCTCCTTCGTCGATGCAGGTGTTGCGGGCGTCGTTCCATGTTTTTTTGGTTTTATGGTATTTATGTGCTCCAATGCCTTCCGTCGCTGTATATCCCTCCGGAAATTTCTGGGATTCACAGGGTTTTTTGGCAGTGGAACCTGAGCAAGGTGGAAGATGTAGTGTTTGAAATTTTGTGTGCATTCTTCTATTTAAAAAAATTGGTGGAACCTTTTTCACTAGGAAACTATTTGGCCAATCTGACGCTAGACTTAGGAATATTTCAAGTTTATCTTAGGTTATGAATTAAAAATAGTTATCTGTTTATATTATAAAAATCCAAATCGACTTCTGGTGATGAAGATTTAGTACTCGAAATTAAGACTCAAAAATCAAGGGTCACAAGAGTCAAAATAAGGGTCATGAGGGTCAGAATATGGGTTACGCGGGTCAATATGAGGATCAGAATAAGGGTCACAAGGGTCAGAATGAGGGCCACAAGGGCCAAATTAAGGGTAATAAGGGTCAGAATAAAGGTCACAAAGATCAGATTAAGGGTCATGAAGGTCAGACGAATAGTCCAAATAAGGGTCACAAGAGTCAAATTAAGGATCATATGTGTTAAATTAAGGGTCCAAATAAGGGTCAAATCTAGACTCTGAATAATGAACAGAGATCAGATTAAGGGTCACAGTAAGGGTCAGAATAAAGATCATGGAGGTCATGTGTAGGTCATATGGGGATTGGCAAGCGGAGCGGGCAAGAGGGTAGCCCCTTAGTTTGTATATAAAATGTATAAAATAATAATGATTATGTATTTATATTTATTCATATATAAATGAGTGGTGGGGGGGTGAAACGGAAGGGGAGTCCTATTGTTATCGAGCTCTGATTCAATCAAAAAAAAAAAACAGAGGAACCCGATCGACAAAATTTCTATTTACTCATGAACCCTCAAAAATTGCTTTTATGGCGCGGCTACGTCAAAAGTGCAACTTATCGGTGCGTTTGGCGTGCAATAAGTAGCCTATTATGACCTAGGGCCAGAAGTAACTAAACAGTGCGATAAGTGACGTTTGGAGCAATCAGTGAGCAACACCAGCGCCATATGAAGTCGCCTGCAATAACCTCAAGTGGCAGGTTGACGTTTCCAGAATACACAATTTTTCTCTCCTGTTTAACGACTATTTAGAGCATAATGTCTATAGACATTATATTCTAGTTATTTACATTTCCTCTGAGAAGACATATTATTTCATTTTAGATAAGAAATTTATCAATGTTTGAAATTCCAGAAAAATATGACGTCAAATTTGCCATTCATAAATGTTTCATGTACGAAAAAGAATTATTGAAAAACCTAGTGCATATTAGCTGGAAAATTCTATTAGTTTTTCGGCGATTCTATTGAAGAATTCTGGTGCTTTTCTGCACATGTTTTCAAGTAGATAGAAAGCTTATTTCATTGCGATATTTTCCTCAGGAATTCTTCGGCATAAATTTTCTAGCTTTTTTTTTACTGGATTTCTTTTCTTTTCATTGGAAAGTTCAAGCAAAAAAACATTGCTTGAACGTGGAGTGTTGGCACCTTTGATCTTGGCTCCCACTCTATACCCCAAAATTAGACTGAGGAAATACCTTGAGGGACTCATATGGCGACTATCTGTTATTGCAGTGCACTAGCGGGGCCCTTCATATTAAATTCCAAATTGATTCAAAAGTCGATTCAATGAGACTCAATTTTAATGAATTTTCAACCTAAGTCAAGAATGCCATGAACAATGTCATCTTGAATTTAATTTAAAGTCACAATATAGCGCAAGTGAATGTTGACGAAATTTCAATAAGCTTCTAGAAAACCGTGAACTTCCGTTTATAATATTATATACTTCTTTGCCTAATCGTTTCCTTGATGATAAAACTCCGTATTGAAGTCACGGGAATCAAGAAAATATCATGAAATGTCAAGGGAATCAGTTTTTTAGCCATGGAAATTTCAAAAAAGGATCTTATGACATTTTGTCTTACAACTTATTCTAAAAATAATTCCATAATTAAACCCCCATTGGCCGTTACTCACAAAGAAAATAAAGATGTTTTGCCGTTCAGGGACATGTCATCGATTTTCAATAATTAATCCTCACCCATTGAAGATTTGCAATTGTGAAATTCAACGAGTGCGAAATTTTGAAATTCAGTGATTTTGTCACCAATTTTTAGGGACATTGTCATTAATTTTCAGGGAAATATCACTGGTTTTCAGGGACTCACCTCCAATTTTTAGGAATAATGTAACACCAAATTTAAGAGATAGAAGTCACGGATGATCAGGGAGTCTATTCTCGAGTCGAATTCTGGACAATTCTCGAACCTGCCATAATAAAAGGTATAATAAACCCTCGTATTCCCGACCAAAATGTTCAGTCCGATTCAGTCCGATACCAAAACACGATGTAGCGTAAACACATCTCTTCAAATCTAAAGACAAACGTCTTTATTCCACAACCACGAGTTCTTATTTCACGACCCGCACTAAACTGCGACAAAAAAACACCTAAGTTTTTTTAGTTCAAATTTCGGATGATACCGTAGACTGTTCACTCTATACTTATTCTTCCTCCAAGTTTATCGGTCGCTGACATTGCGAATAACACTCACCTCTAAGCCATTTATCAAGTCCGTCGCTCACGTATATTTGAATGGAATATACCGTTCAACTAATTTTGCAAGAAAATGAAATAAATAAATAAATAAAGTACCGAGTTAGTATTTTATTATAATTTATAATAATGAAAACTCTATATACCAGTTTCTACATGCTCACTGCATCTTAATATCCTACTACTGTCAAATTTAAATATTCATAGGATCCCTAAGAAACAAATTGCTTCTCGATTAGATGTTTTTCTGAAAGGATATTTCAAGAACCTTCACTCCAGATTTGAAGTGAAATGTTTCTGCAAATGCAATTGAATATTCATTACCATAATCAAGGACGTTGCCATTAGGGATGCAAAATGACGGTAATTTTTTACATGCGTCAAGTCAGCCGTAAATTCATCATTTTCTGACTATTTCCGACTTGACGCATACCTCGCGATGCAAACTGACCGGCTAACTTGCCCAATTGTCAGTGAAAAATCGCTTATCTAGATGTAATCTGACTGTCATTTTATGCTCGATTTTTTTTTCATTTTCTTCATGAATTTTTTTAAAAATTCGAATAAAATTATGAATAACGCCGAAACGGAAATCGAAAATTTAGTGAATGTTACCTTAGAATGAAATTGCAAAAAAATCAGAAAAGTTTCGTAGCACTTTTCTTATTTGTTATTATCACAGAATCTATAAAGCTCAATTATAGAAAAACAGTCGTATAAAATTCTTCATTGGATAAATGATGTAAATCTTCTCATTTGAGAATTAATTAAAGAACTCTCTCAAACATATGGTGCCTAAAGCAGGTTATCTGTTATTAAAATTTAGAGAGCTCTGGGGTCCAAGGCTCAGCTCAGGGGCCGAATTTCGAAGTAACACGGCAACATGATGAACGATATTTGATGCGCTCTATCTAGTTGTAAAATGACCGTCAAGATTTTCTTTGGTCATTTTTGTGACGCGAAAGTCCGTCAATTTTTTTCTGACCAAAAATGGTCAGTAATTGGCCTTCGGTCGGTGACGTGTAAGTTACGTGTAAAATGACGGTAAATTGACCGGTCAGCTTTGTCCATTACATTCCTAGTTGCCATCGCAATTAGAAAACATTTTAAAATTTACCTGGTGAAGGGGCAACGAACTCCACTCGTCCATCATTAGCATTAACGGTCAGTTTACCACCTCTGGCATCAGTTCCATTAACCAAAAATCCATTCTGTGCAACAAAAATGCGCAGTTGGATACCATTGACAATGTTTACATAAAATTCATTGGCACGCGTTGATGCACGGATACTATATCCATTACCCTGCAGCGAATTCACAACAAACCCGGTTGCGGTGGGTGGACACTGATTTTCTACACTGCTCGCTCTAGTTACGCTCAAAAGGGCAATTAGTGCAAAACCGGTAATACACTTTGTAATCATTGTGGTTGGGATTTTGGTTGCTAGGCCGAGCAAAGAACTGGCTGGATTTTCCATTATTTTACGCTTCATATGTACCCGCTGCTCATCGACAGTTATCCCCACTCATTCAATTACTCTCGACGAATCAAGAGTGAAAAATGAAATGAAGATTTACGGTCCACGGCAAATAGAGTCGATGATACGAGGGGTTTCCCGCATATTGACTCTGTTTATTCAAATTCGTATTACATTCTATTGGACATATCATATATTTGAGGTCTTGTCCTCGACACATTCATCTATGTAAACTCACCCTGTTAGCTGTTGATCATTTTATCGCTAAATGCTAATTGTAATGTTTACATTTTTAATCAAGTGTAGTCTGTTTACTTGATTCGTTTGAGGATGGGATATATCGTATTCTGAAACAGTGGTTGTTTGAATAACCTCGTTACTGAACACGTGGGTTAATCAAATTTAATTTCCTGTAATTGTACAGAGCTCACATGTTTAGGGATTTTAATCAAATTCGCAAATATTGAGATTTATTTAAGAGGAGACTACCCACGAGTTTCAAAAGTCGCGGACCATTGGAATAAGATTTCTCACACATTGAAAATCGATTATATATGCCTAAAAATAAATAATTAGCGCAAAAAAATTGATTGTTTTTTCGTTCGTTTGCTCCGCAGACGCTTAAAATATTAACGATAGTCCAGGGCCTCCAATTTTTTAACTACAGAGGGTTTTTTTTTTCAAAATTTTTGAAAAAATGTCTACAATAACAATTACGAATTAGGTTTTGGAAATTCGACTTCTACATAGCTAATTCAATTTTTTTTTAATAAAAAATTGCACCATTCATATTAAATAGCCCAAGAAATGTTTCTGAAAGAATCGAAAATATATTTAAAATATTATACGAATTACTAAAAAAATTTATATTAAACAAAACAAAATGAGCTGTGTAGGAGTCGAATTTCAAAAAACTAATTCGTAACTGTTAGTGTACACATTTTTTCAAAAATTAAAAATGAAAACCTCTGTAGCTCAAAAATTGGAGGCCCTGGACTATTTTTAACATTTTAACGTATGCGGAGCAAACGATACCGATAAACCATCAATTTTTTTTCGATAATTATTCGTTTTTAGAAACATATAATCGATATTTATGTATGAGAAATCTCACTCCAATCGTCCGTGACTTGTAAAACTCATAGTAGTCTCCCCTTAATTCGTTTGATATGACGTTCTTAGAAATTACGCGATCGTCTTGAAGCTGAGTGACTTTATTTCAAGTTTTAACTTAAAACTTGAAAAACTTTTAAGGGTAAAAATTGAACCATTTGACAGCAATTAGGGTGGCAAATCCCTAAAATCTATGTAATGACCCAATTAAAGCATATGTATCTCCAGTTGATGTTGTTAAGAAATTCATGAAAAATCTAAATAGTCAAGACACTTGACTATTAACACTATTTTGATTATTTACTTGACTTTAAGCGAATATTGTGAAGTTATAAAATTATGGAGTTTTTCAATTGATTACAATCATAAATTATCAGTATAAATTTTTAATGTTATTTTCTAATTGACATATCCAAATTTATCAACTATAAACTCTGAATTTTCTATGTGAGTCTGGAATTCCATGACAATTGTACCCTACACTGAGAAAAAGAAGCAAATATTCATTTACTTGTGAGAAGCATTCATTTTTTCAAAATCGTATTTCTCCAATCGAGTCATTCCCAGACGAGTCTGATTAGGTTTCAATTATGACAATCATGTTGCTCCAGAGGATGACTATGTTGCACATGACCTTGGATGAACTTCTTCAATAATTATTCATTTTTACTAAATTTCTTATTTTCTACACTGTTAAAAATTGTCTGAATTTTCCGTGCTAAATTCTGGAAATTTTTATCGTGTTCCAATTCCACTGAAATTTCAGGAAATCTTAAGATTTATTTGTTTTAATTTCGAGTACCAAATTTTAATCACCAAAAGTCAATTTCAATTTTTATAATATAGAAAGATAAAGTCCATAGACATATCCACGTACAATGACGGTATCAAAGATACAGCCACCTGGACATTTTTTTTATTGCTAGATATGAAAATCTGAAAAAAGGCACTTATTTTTTTATTTGAAAAATGATGAAAAATTAATACAAATATATACAAAGGTAAAAATGATGGCGTAATAATGTATACGTTTTTTAACGGACTGTTACATCATAGTTTATAACGATTTAAAAAAATGAAAAAATACGTATCTCATATGCTTCATTAAATTTTCGTATTTCATAATTTCATTCAATAAATAAATTGCGTGTAGCGACCGTATTATTCATCACAGATATAATTTCAAGTTGACACGACACCCTAATCCATTAGAACGAAAAATCGATAATTCGTCGACAAGTAATTGTTGTTCCAACAGATTTTGAATGCCCCAATCAAAAATCGTTCTCTGAGTTAATATCACGATACAAGACGATATTGACAGCCAATTCAAACATCTAGGGTAAACTGCCCAGTAGATGGACCCCTAAGAAAACCGCCCAGTAGACGGACGTTTATTTTTTAGCAATTGAAAAAAAAAAATTGATCGAAAAAAAATCGTCACTCAGGGGTTAAGAATCACAACAGTTAGTGAAATTTCAAAGCAACAATTCACATTTCAGTATTTTTTTGCGTGATTTCCTGTCCAAAAGCAGCTCGTCCATCTATAGGGCAGTGCCCATCTACTGGGTAGCTTACCCTAAACTACGCTGTCTCGTGCAAGTTTATTAATCAATTTATTGGATCCTCCGTAATCTCAACTTTAAATCAAACGACAACACAATTTCCTTCCGGCAATCGGCGAGGGGACGCCTTAATCATCCGCTGTGAAGTTGTAGTTTTCCCTCACCCACATAAACCACCTGAAGTTGGGCGCAGTCGTTGCACCGCAGTTTCAACAATGGCGGACTTTAACGATACGAATTCTCACGAAATGACAGAAAACAATATTCCAAAACGTTGTAACAATCAGTGGGTGCGATTAAATGTTGGTGGAACGTATTTCTTAACGGCAAAGACAACACTAGCGAGAGATCCAAACTCATTTTTATATCGATTATGCCAGGAGGACTCGGACCTTATCTCGGACAGGGTTAGTTGACATCAATTTTCACCCGCGTGATTTAAATTTTTCTGGCTTTTTATTGTTTATAAAATTCAGAATGTTTTCGTTTCAAAATATTTCGAATCTGGAGGGTGACTGAAATGTTCTCCTATAAAATAATTACCTGATCGTCCCTGTTAAACTGTTTTACACAGTTGCAACATTGAGAGCAATGCTACTGTTTCGAATAACCTCAATTCCTTGTTGTCATGGTCTTCTGCTGATTTTCAGGACGAAACTGGTGCGTATCTCATCGACAGAGATCCGACCTATTTCAGCCCAGTACTCAATTACCTTCGCCATGGTAAACTAGTGATAAACAAAGACTTAGCTGAGGAGGGGGTCCTCGAGGAGGCTGAATTCTACAATATCACAGAGCTCATTAGACTTGTTAATGAGAGAATCTTACTCAGGGACACGAGACCAACGAGGGACTCGAAGAAACATGTTTATCGGGTACTACAGTGTCATGAGGATGAAATTACGCAGATGGTGTCGACTATGTCGGACGGATGGAAATTTGAACAGGTACAATGTTGTTCGAATCATTAAACAAACATCTGATTTTTAGTCATGAAATGTTAAGGGTATTTGACGAAGTTGCAAAAATCCAACGAAAATTCTTGAAAACAAGACGAATAGTTTGACAAAAAAAATTGAAATCGGTTGAGTAGTTTTTGAGATATGTAAGAAAATAGATTTAGATACAAACTTGGATATCTCCTAAACTAACCATTCAATTTAGCTCATCTTCAAAATGAAAAATTCTGGCACTAAGAGGAAACCTCGTGCCAAGTTTAAAGTTGATATGTCGCTTTTTGCAAAAGTGAGAGTGCAAACAAGGATTTTGAGCGAAAAACCGACGAATGGATATATCTCGAAAACTTTGTATGAAAGGGGATGATTGATTGAAATAAGAGACATCGAGACAATTATTTTGAAAAAAAAAAATTGAAATCGGTTGAGTAGTTTTTGAGATGTTCAAGAAAATAGAGTTAGATAAAAACTTGAATATCTCCTTTATTAGCAACAATTACTATACTCGCTTGTAAAAAAAAGGCAATTGTCCACTTGTTTCTAATGAAAACAATGCTCTGCATTTCAGCTCATCAACATTGGATCTCAATACAATTATGGAAACGACGATCACGCTGAATTCCTGTGCGTCGTGAGCCGTGAATATGGAGCAAGTCACTTGGGCAGCAAGGAGCAGGAGTCCACCGATCGTGTTAAGGTACCCATTAATCATTCGCATCCAGCTCACTCCGGTCCAAGTAGTCGTGAATAATTGGAACCCATTTCATTAATCCCCCTCACCCCTTAATTCTTAATCAATTATTAATCCATTCGTTGATATCACAACCGACGTAACATGGGATGATCTTTTGTGTACACTTAATTTTCTTATAATATTAGCTATCACCAAGGCACAAATGCTCAGTATTATATTCATTGAATATCGTTACTAAAAAACCTTATGATATTTGTAACAATTTAACAACTGTATTTTAACTCAAAGAAGCCAAAGAGGTGATCAATACCATTCATTCAGTCGTAGATAAGTCGATTTTCCCGTGCTTGCGAGGGTGACACTGGCATTTTTTTTAATTTCAATTTTTTCGAATCCATATTTTTGAAATTTTTCTTTCGCATGAGCATGGTTGCATTCACTCACTTATATAATTTGTGTGTAACGTAATTTTATTGTTATATTGATAGTATTGTATCATTAGCGATTATTATTATCATTATATTATTACGATTATTGTAAGCGCATGCTGCTCAGTGAATAAAGAACTTTATTTAATCTTTTCCATTGGTTTGGTTTTACTTTATTTTTCCCGGATTATTTCCTGCATGGGAATATTTTTTTATTCACGTTGCATGAAATTTTGGTGGAGAGTTATTGGCAATTTAATTACTTACACATAAAAAGTGAGATGTAGGGATTATTCAGTTGTGAAGTGGGAAATCGAAGCAAGTCGATTTTTACATTTTGTTGAATATTCAGTTTCTTTGATGATTAGTATTTGTTGGGGACAGTGTCAGATAATTTTCGATGAAAATTATTTTCATCAACAAAAGTGTTGATATTCTTTTTTGAGAGCGGAAAAAAATGTATAGTTTCCAGAACCAAGTCACTTTTTTTGGCAGGATTTTAAAAGGTAACGGACCCCTTGAGCCTATGTGAAATTTATAATAGTGTTTTCTCCCATAATTGTTGGTTTCTATGAATAAAAAGACTTCGTTCTTAGAGTTAGAAACTTATTGAGCGATTTTTGATATATCATTGGAGTAGAAATGTGAGTGACAAGTATGACCGGTCAAGTTCCGTCATGACCGGTAATTACTGCATCGAGAATTGACCATATCGTCAGAGAAAGAAATAATAATTGGCCATAAGCATGAAATGACCGCATACATTTTTACTGGAGATGCAAAATGACGGTAATTTTTTACATGCGTCAAGTCAGCCGTAAATTCATCGTTTTCTGATCATTTCTGACTTGACGTATACCTCGTGATGCAAACTGACCGGGCAACTTACCCAATTGTCAATCTTTTTTTTTCGTTGTCATTTATGCTGAAAAATCGTCTATCTAGATGTAATCTAACCGTTATTTTTATGCTCGGTATTTTTTGTTTAGTTTCTTCATGAATTTTTTTAGAAATTTGAATAAAATTATGAATAACGCCGAAACGGAAATAGAAAATTTAGTGAATTTTACCGTAGTATGGAATTGCAAAAATGAAAAGTGTTGTAGCACTTTTCTTATTTATGACACGGAGAGAAATATTCAATTAAAATTAAGTATCTTTTTCGTAATTCCGGAGCGAAATGTGGTTGTAATTTTTGTCTGAATCTCCTGTGAAAAATTACGATACCGCCACTTAAATTTTCTGAGTCGATTCCGTAATCGGTGAGTGAATTGCCCGTTCCGTAATTTTTACTGAACATTTCTCTCCATGTATTATCACAGAATCTATACAGCTCAATTATATAAAAACAGGCGTACAAAATTTTTCATTGAATGACTGATGTCGTAAATCTGCTCATTTCAGAACTTATTAAAAAACTCTGAAACATATGGTGCACAAAGCAGACTATCTGTTACTAAAATTTGGAGAGCGCTGGGGTCCAAGGCTCAGCTCTATCTAGATGTAAAATAACCGTCAAGATTTTCTTTGGTCATTTTTGTGACGCGAAATTCCGTCACTTTTTTTCTCACCAAAAATGGTCAATAATTGGCCTTCGGTCAGTGACGTGTAATTTACGTGTAAAACAACGATAAATGACCGGTCAGTTTTGCCGTTACATCACTCCTTTCAAATATCACTGCGATCTCCCGTTGAAAAATTAATAATTATGGACAGGAGGATAATTCTAAAATTCAACACAGGCAAGGGAGTTCGTTACTACTTGAGATCTTCATGGTTTTAGTGAATATCGTGCTGAGGATAAAAAACTGGTGACTTAATTTCATAAGACAAATGCCTCAAATTCCGTAACAAATTCCTACTGCTTTCAAGTAAGAGATCATTCACTCAACATTAATCGAGCCAAGGTGACAGGTGATGGACTTCACATAACAAAGAATTTATAAACATGAGTATACTAATTGTAGAACTGCAATGGTTTTCAACTCAAGAACGTGAATGTTAATTGGGCAAGCCCAATGTTCTTTATTCAAGAACTTTAACATTCTTTTTTTAAGAATATGGGTCATAAAGTTTTATATTAGAGTTATTTAAGAATAATATGGGGGTCATTTGATCCTGATATGACCCCCATATGACCCCTATATGATCCTTATGTGACCCTCATTCTGACCCTTATGACCCTAAATTTCACAGGAAATCCTATTGAAAATCTTATAGGATATCCTATAGAAAATCCTATGAGACATCCTGTAGGAAATCCAATAGGAACAATCCGATAGGGAATCCCATAAGAAATCCTATAGAAAATGTTCGAATTCTCCGTAGAATTTTTTCATAACTGAATTTATTATACGAAATTATCATTTTGTCAAATCAGTCATCTTATTCTTTATTGAAGGTGAGTAGCAACTTCCCTGGTGTGAAATAATCAGAGTCATTAATATGAAATAACAAACTAGGTCTAGTTACGTCGGTATTGATTGAATACAAATTTTCACCAGTGTTAAACAAATGTGTGAAGTAAAATTGGAAATTTTTACGATTGGTTTCCAGGTCCTCCAGCAGAAGGGTTCACGTATGTAATGCGTTTATCAAATGAAATAATTTAATAAACATCCTGCGAATATCACCATCCGTGCAGCACCCACGATGAAGACTGTTTTGTGTTGTTTCTATTTTTTAATTTATCACGAAAGATGTTTTAATTAAAGGAAAAATGACAACCTCTCAAGGTAAGATTATTTACGTTCTGTATAAAGAGATTAAGTCACTTGTTAGTAATTTTTTGATGACGCGTGCTTTTTTCATCAAATTCATTAATTTAAACGCGTAGAATGAACAGGAACTCGCACCTGCCTTCGACCAATTGCGGTCCACATCGGAAAATCAAAGCGAAAATTATGAATTTACATTGACAAACGTAATTAGTGAATTTTCGAGGAATATAAAATTTTCTATGATAATAATATGAACGAGAAAATTCACGAGTTTTCAGTTTTACTTCTCTGGCAACTGTAAGAATTTATCTCCATTCGGTTTTCTATGATATTTTTAGAAGAAAATATGTACAAACTCGAATTATACTTTAATTCCACGTCTATTATCGTATTGAAGGGAAATAACTTACTCGCACTGCCGCTAAGAAACTTTATGAAAGGAAAATAATAAGAACAAGTGTAATAATGACGCGCAATCAAACGTGTAGAAACATGAACATGTTTCAATACCTAGAAACTTAATCGTACGATTTTTAATGTGAGAAATACTTACGATAAGCCAAGATCGACGATTTCAATATTCTGTATACAATGATGAACACTCACAGAGTAGGTAATCATTAATTAGGTGTTATCTGTAAAAATTTCACAACAGCATTGGGACAAACTAAACAGTTAGAGGGATTAAACCCTTGTTTATAATAAAAATAATGTTCCCAAATGTATTTTTCATTTTTTTGGAGATGTGAAACATGTCCAGGAAAGATTATTTCAGGAATGGATTGATAAAAGGTAACAGAACAGAACAGTCAGTCTTTCACATCTTGTTAAAGTAGCTCTACCGTTACCTAAAGTTTAAAGATAATGAAAAACTTCGATCTCCAGAAAACTCGATTAGATTCGAAATCGCTTTTTTTTCTCAATTTAATGATCGATTTAATGATTGATTTAATGATTGATTTGATTTTTTGAAGAAAAAATGTTGACAAATCAGAATTCTACTAGGCGTTTTATGTGAAAATCAACATTTTCATTATGATTGTAGATTAAAATATTTTTTTTTTTCATTAGATGTAAATAATCGAAAATAGAGTAAACAAGTTCCATTATTCATTTATGGAAAAGGAATGTTCAAAAAATGTTTAAACTCAAAAACTGAAAAAAAATCTTTAAAAAAACTACAAATATGCTAATTCATAGCGCAACCCGATGAATTTTTCTCAATGAGTAACATTAGGTTGAAATTACCAGACATTTTTTCCAGAAATTTAATCCTCTCCAAAAAAGTTTCTTTTCCATTTTTCCCTACACTGAGAGAAAAAGAAATATTTTCTCAAACAAGTCTTATTTCAACAAAAAAAAACGTTAGTTGGAAATTACCACAAAAATTAATAAAATCTAGTGCTGATCATCTGAAAACTGTTCTGACATGAAAAATTTTTCAGACAAGCGATTATTCATCTTGAGACTTTTAAATTCGAGTCAAACAATTTGTTTTTTGGTAATTTTCAAACAAGAATTGTTTAAGAACTTATTCGTTTTTGTAGAACCTTAATTCCTGAGATGAATGAATACTCAATGAAAATTAAAAGCCGACTTCCTACGTGACTGCTCTCGTTCCCGTTAGTTTAAATTTTTTTAATTTTCCGTTGTCGCAAGATACTTATCAATAAAACGTTCATTATCATGGGAAAATGATTGGATAGATATTAGGTTGTCAATTTTCATAGGCCTATATGAATGAACCCTTGGACGGTAGGAAGGTATGGATTAAGAGAAAAAGAGAAGTGATAGCGTTAGGAAAAATCTACAATAATGGAGTATAAATTAAGTGCCAGATTATGAATTTTCATCAAAATCCATGATTGAGCCCAGTACAAATATCATCCGTGGCTTCACAATTAACGTTTTTTATCATTCATTGATTTTTGTTCTTTGTATAAAAAATGCCATAAAGAGTGCTTGCCATCATCGACGAACCTAGGAGTGAAGTAATTAAACGTAATGAATTTAACATCATCTCCGTAATTAATTACCTGAGGGAAAAAATGTGGAGAAACTTTTCTTGTTGGAAATTTTTTCATCAACAAAAAACGTTTTCTCATCTTTTCTCCGAAACCCACTGATTCCTGTGATGAATAAAAATTAAATTATCATAATACATTTGAGGTATTACGTTTTATCACTTCACCCCATAATTATTATGGATTAGTGCAATAATCTGGCGTGTTATGCATAAGTGAAATAATCCTCCGATCACACACATCTCTAAGTCGTTCATTTTAGCTCAAAACAATATGTGTGGGTAATGTTAGTAATTAACTGTCTAATGTAACAAACCAAAATGAATTATTCACGTCTCAAAAAAATCGGTAATTATAATTAACGATAATTTAACGAGAATATAAAAAATTAGGTGCATGTCATTTTTCGAAATTCGAGAAAATTTGTAATTTCATAGACAAATTTCTAAAATTCATTAATACGAAAAAATCATTTTTTTAATATAAAAAAAATGAAAGAACATTGCAATCACTAGGTCGTGGTATACGTTATTTTTACACGAGTATTGAGACATACAATTTTAATACGAAAAATGTAATGATAAGACGACGATAATTAGGAAGAAACTCAAATTAAATTTTAGGGTATTCGATTTTTAAATTGTATCGAAATTTAATGAAATAATTCTCTCCGTATCGTTTCAATCTGAAGGGTGGATAGATTAGAGCTGATATCACCTTCTTCTAATTATCTATGAACACAGATGAATAAAAATATTTACTCAACGTAAACGTACTCACCCCGTAATTCAAGTGGCACACAAATGGCGATATTAATTGTGGAATGTTTCGAATTTTTGGATTACTATATCTTGAGTCCAGTAGCAAGGCGGTGAAACAGGGTACGTTAACTCTAAACTTTAAAAAATGTTTTTGTGATACCTGTCCAAAAAGTGCTCTTTTCGCGTAATTTCGTGAACTTTACGCGTGCGTGCGTAAAGTTCACGAGAATGCGTACAGTGAATTCTCGAAATTCTCCTTACGCACGCTCGTGAACTTTATAAAATCGTATCCAAAAACAATCACTTTACCCCCAGTACCATTCCGAACAGTGAACTCGGTAGGTATCACAAAAAAGATGTGTTACACGTGCGTACAAAAAAGTGGAACTTTACGCACTAGTAACACAGTATACTATTGTCTCTCAAGAAATAGTTTCGTAATTGTAGAAATTTGTCCAAATTCAAAGTTTTACCATAAACCGATTTCGTAAAAAAAAAATTTCCATGAATTTCCCTCGAAGGAAATGTAAAAAAAATTAAGTGTTTTCAAAACGTAATTCAAAAAGTGTTGATGATCTATGATTTTTTTCACATCCTGTTACACCACTGCGCTGCCAAATTACCTTACAAAGTATGAAAAATAATTTCCCTCGTTTTGTACTAATGTTGGGTTGGACTAGGTATACCAAGAGAGATACTAAATGAGTAAATTTAAAAAAAATGATGAGTAAATTTAAAAAGAGGATGTACACACGTTCACAAGAGTAACCATTGTATCAAAGAAAATCAATTTTCAGCAGCTATTCTCAGAGGAACAATAATAAAAGTAATGTGAACAAGCAATGGACGGCAGATGCATAGTCATAGATTTTATAATTAGGAAATGTGTTGTGTACAATATGTTATACTCTAACGAAAAGTAAGGGTGTATATGAAGAAATTTTAATTGTTTGTATAAGTTGTGATTTTAAAGACTAAATAAAGACTTTATTGTACAATCTTTTGGACCACTTAAGTGACTACCATTTCTTGCACTTTGTTAGAAAAAAAACATGTTCTCTTAATAAAGCTTAACGTACGCTCGTTTTATATACAGTCCGATACAAAATACATGAAAAAAATTATGTATTTAGGAAAAACTGCAGTCGTTAAATGGGAGTCGGTGGATTCAGGGCATACTGGCGATGGTTTTCAGGGGCTGATCGAGGTACTTGGCGAGTGCCTGTGCTTTTTCCCTGAGGAGACCAAAGCCAACGTTTTCCTTGGCGTAGAGACATAGCAGGAGGTTTGCTACTTCTGTTATGACAACTTTTCCCTCCTGAAATTCAACGATTTCGTCATGAATGAAGGTTCTCCATTGTGTAATGACTCGTTTTGTTCAGAAAATGGTGTATTGGTATTAAGGTATATCCCTAGAAAACACGTTTTTCTTAAGGTATTTATGGCGGGGTGGGCATGTAGGAGGTGATACGGAGGGAAATCTATTGTTCTCTCGCAGAAAACCAATTGCTGACAAAAAAAAAGATATGTCAATGACAAATTTTCAATCTATTTCGACCATTTTTATGTTCAAAATATTTTTATAATAACTTTTCTATTTTTTTCCCACATATTTTAAGGGGAGACTACTATGCGTTTTAAAAGTCGCAGGCTATTGACATGCGACTTCCCATACATGGAAGATCGGTTGTATATGTCTAAAAATGAATAATTAGTGCAAAAAAATTAATTGTATATTGTTCGTTTGCCCCGCAGACGCTTAAAATTTTAAAGATAATCCAGGGCCTTCAATTTTTGAGCTAGAGGCTTTTTTTCAAAATTCATTTGTTCATGATCTATGGCGAATAAAGTAAAACGGATGCTTAACTTTATTCTTTGGAGTGTAACGAACTTTAAAAAAAAAAAAATCGTATGAAAACTCGGCGCAACGAGCATTTTGAAGGTAAACACAGAAAAAAATGAAGTTTTTCATGATTATACGGTATAAAATCGATCGGTTCCGCGATTTTCCCTAGTTATTCCCATATTTTGTTATATATCGCAAACTGTTCAATGGATCCCAAGGCCCAGCGAAGACTTTTAAATTTCACTGGGGTATCCCCTTGACGCATCTATATTTCGCCGTTCATTTTCCCATCAGGATAACTGAAAAAGCCATATAATATGAATTTCAAATTTATTTCTCTTATATAAATAGGAGGTGTCACACGTTCATTCCTGAATGTCTGGAAGAGAAATCGCATACATGATGATGATGATACTGATTTGATTAATAATGTTGATCATATTGATGATTTTGGTAATGTTGGTGTAGATCTACGGAGAGATGTTTTTAATCACGGACAATTATATGTTGCTTTTTCGAGAGTTCGATCATGAGATGCATTGAAAGTTTTTATAAGACAACAACGAAAAAACGCCAAAGTCAAAAATTATGTCTGCAAAGAGTTATATCTTTCGGTAAATGATATATATTGATATATATATTTATATGCCTGTATAAAAGCAACCGACTTCATCGTATTTAGTATCCAGATATTCATGGTTCTCCATCGATAACGCCCGTATAAATCAACATTGAATTGTCTGATCTTCGATAGCAACATCATTTCCAACAAAACATGTGTTGATTCTCAATTGAAGTTTTCATAGATTTCGACGTATCTCCGACTGATTGTCGATGGAAATTTCCATCCCTTTTTAATAAAAAATAATTCATAGATTTTTAAAAGAAGTTTCCATCATTTCCCACGAATTTCTCCTTAGTATTACTATAAAAATGTGCATACGAGAAATGACATATTCATTCAAATCAACTTACAATATTAACGTGATGAATCATATAAAGTCAATCATCGTTATAGAAATACGGGAAAATACATACATTGGGATTCATTTGGAGGCCTACTACCAATGAAATTGGTAGAAATGAAAATGGGAGAGAAAAAAATATGTGGAGAGTAGCAGTCATATGTAATCTGTCAAATTGCTTCTGTCACGCTGCTTGTTTTGTTGAAATTTATAAAAAAATTCGAGAATTTTGTACGCACATACGGACGTACACACAGACATGTTCTAAAAACATCATATCTCGATGTATCATGACATTCTAAGTCATTTCCAAGCAAAATTAGCAAATCGAAAAATCGACCGATTACAATGCTTCCATTCGGAAGCAAAAAATAGTTAATAAAAAAATGTTTGTTTACATGAATTGCGTCAACCAGTTGTTTTTCGCTTGTTTCATTTTGCCCCTCTCCCTTGGGTTTCTAGTAGCAATAAAAAAAAATCAAATGCTCACCAAACAGTCCATGAGAACAAACTGCAGCTCGTCCTCTTTGAACGCATTTCTCCCATTCTTCTCATACGCCGACCAAATATTACTGGTTATAGCAGCTGTAACTCTAGCATCTTTATCCCCATACCCACTGTACGCCAGGAGTCCTCCATCTCGGCTGAGTAATCTGTCACGGAATGCATCATGAGCAAAACATTGACCAAAAACAACAACAATAAATTAACCACGTCAGCCGTCAACATTTCGCGAAAAAATAGAATCTCACAGAGTATTTTCAACACCCCCGGTGTTGGCCTGGCTCAGGACCTGAGTTAGAGCCCTCGGTTTCAGCATTTTCTTCCGTCAAAACACTTTGTCATAGTAATTAACCCAAAAATTGACAATTGAGGCTATGACACACGGTATCACTCAGTTATTTCCACGATGATACCAGATGATACTCCGATACTTCCTTCAACTAGGGATGGACGATATTTGTCAATTAATTGAAAACATCGATTTTTCATACCCAAACATCGATGTTTTCAACGACCGATTAATCGATTTTCGATTCGATTCTTTTCGTCAAACCGATGTTTTTGAATAAGCAAACCAAAATTTCTCTTTTTTTTTATCGAATAGTAATGTTGATTCATTGAAAATAAAAAAATTATAATTTATCTGCAATCAGCAGTAATTATTTTCTAGAGTAGGGGTAGTTGGGGGAAAACGGACACTTGACTTTTTTTTAAATGTTAATGAGGGGTTGAAATGTTGATGAAATTCAATCATTTTTTTTCAATACAAAGAAGAATTCTTTCTCTTTGAGACGAGCCTAAACTGAGCTCAATTGATAAATTTGTTTCTGAATTATGAATAATTATTTTAAAAAAGTCTAAAGTGTCCATTTTACCCCACCCTCCCCTATGTACGTTATAAATGGTAAGTGAACAAGTTCAATCGTCTATTGTTTTTTTTTATTTCAATTTTAAAAATATTCAATATATGTTTTTCAATTAATAAACAAAAACCTTGTTTCGAGATTCAAAATTTAACTCTCCAGCAGTATGTATCATTGAAACGTAAGTTCCGGGGGTTGTATTTTTAAGTGTAGATATTTTTTTTAATGAGAAAAAAAATGATAAAAAAAATTTTTTTTTTCTTGTGTAATGAGAAAAAACATCGATTTTTTAATACT
The DNA here is from genome assembly GCF_001412515.2 of Diachasma alloeum. NCBI lineage: Eukaryota > Metazoa > Arthropoda > Insecta > Hymenoptera > Braconidae > Diachasma > Diachasma alloeum. The sequence goes on along the minus strand of NW_021680821.1, from coordinate 110,408 downwards.
AGAAAAGGGCATGCGCTTCGCGCTTATTGTTTTCCATGGGTGCCAGAATAGTAAAACCTCACCGTTTCTCACTTTCATTAATTTTTATCTCAATAATAATGCAGGAAAAATAAATGATTTCAACAAAGTTTTTTACAATCCGAATTTAATTGTTGAATAATTTATTCGGAATCGTCATAATCCTTTTCATCTTCTGCTTCGTTTCTCTCCTGCTTTTTGCGTTCTATTGTTGTGTTTATTTTTGGGAATGTATTATGTACTATATACATATATACTATTCGATATATATTTTTTTGACAGAACTATATTACATTTTTTTATTGTTAAAAAAATTACAGTATAAAACATGTATGTATAGTATATATAGTATATATATTATATCATATATACATATATACTATGTTATAAATGTATTTTTTTATTACAGTAAGAAATGAATTTCTCTTTTTGTACAATTCGTGGAGGGTGGGGTAATATGGACACGTGGGATAAAAGAGACACTCAAAGAATTTAGAAAAAAAAAATTTTTTTTTTCAAAATTTAAATTTATTAAAATTGTTTCATTGGGCAATCTAGACACCTGATAAATCCATAGGTATAGGATGGACTAAAATAAAGACCCGAAAAAGTTGATCCTATTCAAAAAGTCAAAAAAAATTTCAACAGGCATTTTCCAACAGAATCGTATGGGTATTTTTTATAGGGAGAAATTCGAGTTGGAAGAGATATTAACAAATAAACTCCAACTCTATTAAATTTTACATTGAAGTTTGAAACATAGAGTACCTAGCTTTGGATTTCCTGTTTTACTATTGAAATAACTTCGAAATTATTTATTTTTTCAATTTGAGAATCGCAGTCATGACTAGTGTTTCTGAAATTGAATAATATTATTGAAACATAAGAAATTGAGGAAGAAATCAAGGTGTCCACTTTACCCCGTTTTTGCTTTACTTTGCAACTCCTACGACGCAGTCTTATGATAATGTGTTTGTTTTTATAATCATTAAATGAACTCGAAACAGTAGATTTGATCAAATTCAACTCATATTACTTAAATGTGGTGTCCATATTGCCCCACCTACTTTTGTTCCCCTACTGTGAACAAAAGATGACGGTACATAAAAACTATATGAGGTATTCCATGCCAAATGAGTCAACGGCTAACCCTTACCCTCTTGAAAATTGATGACGATTTTTTCTACGATTATGGGGCTTGAAAAACTATCTCTCAAATTTTTTCAGATTTTTTTGACAGCCCAGTTCGGAAATATGATTTTTTTCAAATTGTTCCGTTTTTTTACAATAATAACTCGAGTTCTACTCATCTGATTTCGATTTATTGGGGGCAAAATTTTCCTTTTTTTCACCATCTATAAGAATGTTTTTTTTAAAATTATTTTCCAATCTTTAAATGCTGGAAATAACGAATTTTCGAAAAAAAAAAGTTGAAAAACTTGAATTTTGCCAATTACGTCACGGTTGATTATTTGAATTTTTTTTTCAGTAACTTTATAATGAAAACGAAAATTTTGAGCCGTCATACATGTTGGGTTCCATCCAGGATCTATTTTTTTTTTTTATTGTTTCTTTTTAAAATTGCGAAAATTTGGTGAAAACACCTTAAAACGACTAATTATGTATCGAATAAATATGTAATATATAGGTATATGTTTAAATTTACTTCATACTGTTTATAATCAAAGTCAACCAATGACATTTTGGGATATTTTGACCGAATTCGCGGAATTTTGAGAATAAAAAATTAAAAATAAAATAGATCTAAGACGAAACGCGACATATATAACGGCTCAAAATTTTTGTTTTGATTATAGGAATTACTGAACAAAAATTAAAATAATCAATTGTGACGTAATTAGCCAAATTCAAGTGTTTCACCTTTTTTTTCGAAAATTCGTTACTTCGAGCATCTAGAGATTGGAAAAAATTTGGACAAAAAACATTCTTACAGTTGGTGAAAAATGGAAAATTTTGATCCCTAATAAATCGAAATCGGATGAGTAGAGCTCGAGTTATTATTTTAAAAAACGAACAATTGGAAAAAAAAATATCTCCGAACTGGGCTGTCAAAAAAATCTTAAAAAATTTGAGAGATAGTTTTTCAAGCCCCCCAATCGTAGAAAAAATCGCTATCAATTTTCAAGAGGGTGGGGGTCAGCCGTTGACTCATTTGGCATGGAATACTTCATATATAGACATATATTACATTAATCGTTACACTAAATTTTTTAAAAGTGGAATCGATGTTATTTCCTGAAAAATCGATTGTTGTGAACATTTATGTTTTTAAAAAACATGAATTCTTCGATAATCGATGTTTTTTAAAACATCACCCATCCCTACCTCCAACAGAGAGTGAGACCAAAAAACCAGAGGACCAATCGCGTTCTGGTGGCGGCCACCTGTCGGAAGTACATTGGATTTTGCATGCGTACTCGCCATCTGCGCAGTTGAATCGCACCGAAGCCGATGAATACACGATTTGTGTATGTTTGCAGTAGTTTTTTTGGAGCGCCCGTAGTACTATATATTTGCGTATTCCGCAACGCCATACAAACGCGAATGCCAAGATAAATTTCGAAAAATGCCTCTAAGGGCAGTGAATCGGCTAATTTGAGGGAATTCGGATTCATCAGGATCCGGAAATCATCCCGATGGGATGAATACAAAGGTGAGCATTTTTTTAATTGTGCACGCTATCTCGAAAAACTCATCTTATCTCTGCAAGTATCACAGGAGGTTTTTTTTTAATCATCATTTTTTGGGGTTTCCCAGCATTTTTTGGGAGTGGAGGAAGTGTAAATAGGACAAATGGCAGGGGAATTCGACGATGTTGAGGGGTTTGCGGTGGATTTTGAGGATGACATCGCAGGACTCAATGAAAAATTATTGGAGTTATTGAAAAATCCCCCGAAAAGTGGCCAGAATGCACTCTCAGGGACGAATTCGTCGACTGACAATGATGCTGATTGCCAAGTTGAAAATAATTTTTATGAAAATTCAGGGATTGTACACTGCAAGTGTGCTATCGAGTGTGGCTTTGTTAGGGGAAGTCCCGTCCAGCCGAGAAGTTATCCTCAATCTTTACCGCCTATCGGAGTTTTTTGGGATATCGAAAATTGTCCGGTGAGTTATAAAGCTCTCTCGTGATTTTTTTGCTCCTGAAATTTTTTCATTTTAAATTGTTGGCTTTGTTATGGTGATTAGGTGCTGAGGGGAAGATCTGCTGCCGCTGTAGCCCAAGTCATACGAGATAAATTCTTTCATGGGTACAAAGAGGCTGAATTCATCGTTGTTTGTGATGTTAATAAGGAAAATAAACAAGTCATTCAGGAGTTGAATGATGCACAGGTAAAAAATCAGAGATTTTTTAGATCTAGTTAATTTTTTGCTTCCGAATGGAAGCTTTGTAATCGTTTAAATTTAAGATTTGGATTTTTTGTGGTATATCGACTCATTATGATCCAAAAAGTCCGACAATGCAATTTTTAGACCGCGTCTGTATGTATGTGTGTGGTAACGTTTTTCTTTAATTGTTCGCTAATGGATGGATGGGATTGAATTTTTTTTTTTCAAATGTAGTTTTTCAAAAATTTCATTTATCGATTACTTTTGTTTCCGAATAGAAGCTTTGTAATCGTTCATTTTTACGATCTTCTCATTTTGCTCGGGAATGATGTGGAATGTCATGAAACGTCAAGATGTGATGTTTTTAGAAAATGTGTGCATGTGCGGATTTTTCGGAATTTTTTTATAAATCTTCACGAAAAAAAAGTAAAGTCAATGCTAAAAATCTAAAATTTTGTGAAATAATTAGCATTGTTTGAAAGCTCATATGAGTGAAATTTCACCTAATCGATCAAGTAGTTTTTGAGATATAGCAATTTCTCGAAAATCTTTTTCGCTCAATATCTCAAAAAGTACGCGACTGAATTTAATTTTTTCGACATTAAAATATTCTTTATAATAATCTCGAGTGATAATATTTCCACTTAACCAGGAATAACTTGGTAGTAATGCACATTTTTCATTTTTGTCATAAAATCGGTGTAGGCACGATAACTCTTGAAAAATTAGAGGTAAAAAGCTGAAATTCGGTACAATTGTTACTCTTATGGTACTACAGGCTGGTATTGTGGAGAGGTAAAATCGGACTAGTAGTTTAGGAAATATTCAACTTTTTGTGAAAATATGTTTTGCTCAATATCTCCTAAACTACCGGTCAGATTGAAAATTTTTCTTTCAAAATATTCGTCTCGATGTCCTCTATCGACATCAATCAAAATACCAGCTTATACAAAGTTTTCGAGATATTCATGTTTTTCTAATTTTTTCATCTCAGAGTTGATTTGACGTTCCTCAATACACGTAGAAGTTGGAAATAGAATTCAAAATTTTGGGGAATAATTAATACCATTGAGTCACATTAGTGTGTAAAATTTTGGACTGATTGATTCAATACATTTTGGCATAGATCAATTTAACTGCAAACAGTTTTTGGCAAAAAATGAAACATCGTCATTCTATCAATAATTTTCGTATCTGTATGCCTTAAGAAGTCATCTACCATAAAATTATATTCTTTTTTGCTTCATATCATGGCAGTGTTTAATGCTGTGACAGACACAAATGGGTAGAGGATCGTACATTTTGAGGGTCGAATTCTGTAACGACAGGGATTTTTACAGTTTAGGAGCTTTAAGGGTCAGATGTTCTGAGAGTGAATTTTCTTTTTCATAATTACCAATTATGCTCTTACTATCCACCATGCAGGTGGTTAGGGATTAATAACATTGAACACATTTGGGAAAATTAAGACTCTTGAAAACATTTATAAACAAACAAACAAAGAAATGAAAATAGAATATCCATTAGTTTAGCAGGTGTGATTATAGATATACTATCTTTGGTATGAAGAATAATAAATTATTCCATAGTGTAAATACCATCATTGGAAAATTGAACAGTACGAAAGAGGGACACTGGAGAAGAATAATATTAGAAATAACAAATAACTGACCATTCAAACAAATGAAAATAACTATAAAAATAATAACGGAAATCGGCGTAGAAAAAAATATAGGAAATTTTCCAAGAAGGATTTTCAGGGAAATTTATCATAGAACCATTGCGACAGATCCATTCGGAAGCTTATTACCAATGAAATTAGTAGAAAGAGAAAGAAGCAAAAGACTAAGAACGAATAAAATAACGGTCTGTCGCTTCTGTCGAATAGGCTCGTGACCCTGTTTGTTTTGATTGTGCAATCATAATTTTTAGGGACACCTGCGTGATGTAAAATCCAGTGAAAATTGTGATATATTTTAGATTATGAAGGTGGAAAAACAATCGAGATAACGTGCGAAAGATAATCTATCCGGGCCTTAAACAATTGTTTTTATCGTTATCGTCAACAATGATCGGTCGCGCATACACACACACGCACATGCATACATACATCCGGACATGGTCTAAAAATAGCACATTCCAACTCCTGAAGCCAAAATTAGTTATCCTGACACAAAGAATTGGAAACTTGGGTTTTAACGAATACAATGCTTCCATTCGGAAGCAATAATTTACCTCTCGGCAATTATCAACTTCCCGTTTTTCAATCCAAACAAAACTTCTTTTTTGAAAATATATTTGTCTCCCAGTGTAGGCTCGAGATATTCATGAAGAATTAACAATAAATGAAATTTGACTCATCTTAATTTACTACTTCACTTCAGATTTTACTCGTTAGTTTAAAATTATTGTTATTACTTGCAGGTAAATTTGATTCATGTAGCAGCCACCTACAAGAACGCAGCTGACGAGAAATTGAAACAATCTATACGGAGATTCGCTGACATACACGGAAGTCCAGCTGCGATTATCCTGATTTCGAGTGATATAAATTTCGCTGCAGACCTGAGTGATCTCAGGCACCGTAAAAGAATACATGTTATTTTATTGCACAATGAAAATTCATCCGAGGCACTTATACACTGTGCCAACGAGCACTACAACTTTATGGAACTCATGGAGCCACTACCAACCAGAACGCCAGCCAAGGTATTTGAATGCCGCATTATGTTTTACATTAGAATGTTTGTAAAAAATCGCAATCACTCCAAAAAATTTCCCATTTATTTGAACTGATGAAGAGAATTATCTTCTTCATGTTGATGAGTATTTCAATCCACTGATACGAGGTAATTATTTCCACCAGAAATGTAGTAAAAATGATAAAAAGAATGATTTTCTTCATTTTTATGCGTATTCCAATCCGCTGGTACAAGGTGATTATTCATATAAGAAATGTAGTAGATCATTTGCACCGAATGTTGGCGTTAACATGAGTTTATGGACCTTCAGGTTTTAAATATCTGCATTATTTTCCTGAGTACCCCACGCTTTTCTTGGCAGTTGGATTCAGTATATTGTTTCACAATACCCTCTATTTTCATTATTATTTTCAGAGTCTTCGATAAGTCTTTTGAATTGTCAATTTGTAAATGAATCTCATAAAAGCCGACGTATAATAAAACAATTGTTTATTTCTTATCGATAAAAGTACACTGAGGGAAAAAAAATTTGATAGTACTCTATTAAGAAATTTATACATCGGAAATTTTCAAGAGAAAAGCATCTTAAACTGATTATAAGAAAAAAATACTTCCGTTAAGAGATTTTGTAATTGTCCGAAAATAGAGGGCAATTGGTTCAGAACAAGAAAGCGACTTCTCAAACAGAGTCAAGTGGTTTTTGCATTAAGGGGAGACTACTATGAGTTTTAAAAGTCATGGGTTATTGGAGTGAGACTTTTCATACGTTGAAGATCGATTATATAGATCTGAAAACGAATAATTAGTGCACAAAAAAAATTTTTTATTCTTCGTTTGCCCGAAAACGCTTAAAATGCTAAAAACAGTCCAGGGCCTCCAATTTTTGAGCTGCAAAAGATTTTGTTTTCAAAATTTTGGTAAAATGTGTGGAACAACAATTACGAGCCAGTTTTTTGGAATTCGACTCTTACACAGCTGATTTCGGTTTTTTTCATATAATAAAAAAATTCACTATTTGTGTAAAAAAATACAAAAAAAGTAAATTTAGCCATGTAAAAGGCGTTTAAAAAAAAATAGCTCGTAATTGTTATTCCACATATTTTTTTGAAAATTTTGAAAAATAAATCCTTCGTAGCTCAAAAATGNGACTTCTCAAACAGAGTCAAGTGGTTTTTGCATTAAGGGGAGACTACTATGAGTTTTAAAAGTCATGGGTTATTGGAGTGAGACTTTTCATACGTTGAAGATCGATTATATAGATCTGAAAACGAATAATTAGTGCACAAAAAAAATTTTTTATTCTTCGTTTGCCCGAAAACGCTTAAAATGCTAAAAACAGTCCAGGGCCTCCAATTTTTGAGCTGCAAAAGATTTTGTTTTCAAAATTTTGGTAAAATGTGTGGAACAACAATTACGAGCCAGTTTTTTGGAATTCGACTCTTACACAGCTGATTTCGGTTTTTTTCATATAATAAAAAAATTCACTATTTGTGTAAAAAAATACAAAAAAAGTAAATTTAGCCATGTAAAAGGCGTTTAAAAAAAAATAGCTCGTAATTGTTATTCCACATATTTTTTTGAAAATTTTGAAAAATAAATCCTTCGTAGCTCAAAAATGGGAGGCCCTGGACTTTTTTTGGCATTTTAAGCGTTTTCGGGCAAACGAACAATAAAAAAATTTTTTTTTGCACTAATTATCCGTTTTTAGATCTAAATAATCGATCTTCAACGCATGAAAAGTCTCACTCCAATAACCCACGACTTTTAAAACTCATAGTAGTCTCCCCTTAAAATAGTTTGACTTAATAAAATTCCTTTGCGTCATGTGCTGGGCAGTAGCAATAAAAATCCACAAAAATTAGAATAATTACATTGTATTACGTTTCGAATGCTCAAGGCATTCTATTGCTTCTTAGGTGCAATAGCTAGCAATAGCGCATTTATTAATTTTGTCTTCATGATTTCATTTAGAATAAAGAATAAAGGATAGAATAAAGTATGCATCTGAGGAGGAATGCTGCTGACCTGAACATGGCCCAATAAAACATAAAATTTAGAACGTCAATTGCAGTGCAATATTTTTTATTTGGGATTAAAAAACTATTGAATAAATTGATTCAAGTAGACTTGCTTCGAAAAATCACTTCGTTATCATAAACAAATTGTCCTTTGCACATGAAAAAATTCAGTAGAAAAACTTAGCGAATTCACTTGAAAATTCTACAGGAATTTTCTAGAAATTCTATTGACATTCTATTAAAATTCTAGGGAATTCTCGTTAAAATTCTGTTCGTTTTTCGCGCTCATTCTATGAGATATTTGATAATAAAAAGTCAATAGATTTCGATTTTTCTATATGAATATTCTTTTGGATTTTTTTCTATAAGAATACTTGGGCATGAATTTGAAGTTTTTTTACTCGGATCCTGTAATGCAAAACAAAACAAAATATAGCAGAAAAAACTTGGAAAATCCATGCCCAATAATTTTAGTAGAAAAAATCTCAAGGAAAAAATTCAAACAGAAAAATCGAAATTGATTAACTTTTTCCTAACAAATATCTAATAGAATCTGCCCAAAAAACAAATTGAATTTCATCGAGAATCCCCAAGACTTTTAATGGTATGCCCACAGGATTTCTAGAGAATTTCAATAGAATTTTCTAGCGAATTCGCTAAGGTTTTCTATTAAATTTTTTTTTTTTTTTTTTTTTATGCTTATTTTATATCGCTTCGAGTCTGATGAGACTATATGGCGATTGATCAAGACTTTAAAAATGGTTAGATCTCACCATTCTACCCGGCCAGGAATCGAACCTGGAACCTATCCGTTGTGAGGCAACGGCCTTAACCACTACGCCAGGCCACCGGGCTTTTCTATTAAATTAAAGCACAAAGTCTTTAACAGAAGTAAAATATTTTCTTCTTGAAAATTTTTAAACTGAGTTTCCTGATAGAATTGACCAGTCAGCTTTTTCCGTTACATCCCTATTTTAGATAAATAAAAAGCTTTCGAATAAAACCAAATCAAATAAAAATATTTATGATTGCAGGTTAGTGAGCCCTACGATCTTCTGATCAGCAACCTCCCCAAGGACAAAGGTCTGACATCCATAAGAAGACGTCTAAGGCGTCTCTCCGACAACTGTGGAGGTCGTGTAATCGGCATAAATTCAAACGCCGCGATAATACGTTTCAGCTCCCAGGATTCAGCCGACAGGTGAGAAACCCCATTCGAATAATTCCCGCACTTCTGCCCCCTTTTGGCCCCTGCCAATGAAATTCAACCAAAATCTCCGCGCTCGTGGATTCAGCCCACCGCAGGGTGGGGGCAAAGTATATAAATATGGGTCCATTTCTTCTCAGCCATCAGCAATGTAACGACAATCACTAATGGAACATCGTGCACGGATTTAATTTTGCTTAACGTACTAGCATTGCTGAAACAATTTTACGATTTTAAAGAGCACATTGGCACATGTAATTTTCTCGTAGAGTCATTACAGTTATTATTTTATTTATCAGTTAAATATTTCAGTTACAGTATTTATGTTGAAGATTTTTCGTACTTTGTTGATTATTTCTTTGTTACATTTTTCGTATTCAATGAATTGGAAGAGTGTGTGTTGCATGGGTGAGTCCAATTCCGTAACTAAGTGGTTTAAATATCATGAATAGACATCCAATATGAACCTTTGTTGAGTAGCTCCGGATTTTCTCGAGGGAGAGATCCTCGTCCCCATGAGATTCCGAGATATTTCTCAGAATCTATCTCATTAAAAAGTCGACTCATCTGTTCTTATATTTTATTATTGATATTTCTACATTTTGAATCCATCACCCATCGTTTTTATACACTTTTTTCCATCAATGTTCGAACGGTCGTTGACTCGGTTGTGGTCACACGAGGCGAATGAACGTTGAGGATGTTTGAAAACGCCTGGAGGTCACTGACAATAACAGATTCTTTCTCATTTCCTCTAGAGCACAAAAGCGCATGGATGGTGAGCCAGTTTTTGATGCAAAAATTACTGTGAGATTTCTCAAGGAGAAAGGCAACCGAAAAGCTCAAGGTAAAAACATCATTCTAAAAACTAGACTGACTCTGAAGCAAATCGATAAATTCTTATGGGGACTTTATTTTGGAAATCTCAATTCACTCTGTAGAAAAGTCCTCTTGAGACTTCCATTATCTCCCAGATTCAAAGATATTCATTATAAATTTTCATGAGAATTTCATTTTCGAAAGAATCAATGACCCGATAGATTAAATCAGCTGAACAAGTTTTTGGAGATTAAAAATTAAAAATTATAATCGATTTTGCGAAACGAAAAGCCCAAGATAATAACCACAAATCGAAGGGTAATTCGAATGTGTCAGTTATTCGTTGAATTTAAATTCTTTGTTGGAGTCAACACACTTGTTTTCTTATTGAGTGGGGATCCCTTTTATTCTCCCACTCGACTCTGTTTTCGGTCAGTATTCTGAGGACCCTTTGTTTTGTTTGTAGAAAGCAGCTCGACCCTTGATTTGACGAGTGAATCTGGAGCTGTTACCGGCTCACCTGTACAAATGTATAGCGCGAATTCGGCCATTGGTGTTAGGAGTTTGCCGGGCACATCACATTACAATTCATCGTCACCTGTTGTTGGAGGCTTCACGGGATGGAATGGCATGCATTGTGCTCCAGTTAATCATCATTCGGGGTAAGCAAAATTACGACTGATGCAAGTTCATTGATATTCCATTTTTTACTGTATTATCGTGGGGTTGAAAACGCTTTGCTCCAACATTGAGAAAAATATTTCTAATATCTGAAATATATCGACACCTTGAGGATATTCAAGTATTTTTTACAGTTTGGCACAGACCACGCTATAGATTCAACAATGTGAATAAATTTGTTACGATTCCGAACAAATTATTTTTATGGTGCAGCATTGATTGTTTGTAAATAATTTATATGAAATGCTCGTAATTTCCAAAAATTGCAATTTTTTAATTATTTCATCAATGTTCCTCCAAAGGTAAGTAAACTTTCTAGTTTTTTTCCGATTTTTAAAATGTTTTCTAATGGTTCAATATCGAGATTCAAATTTAGACCTGCAAAGTTTAAATAATAAAATAATTGTAGAATGTCGGGAAGCTTTAAATTTTTAAGTTTAAAATATTCTTGTGCTCAAGTATAATTTTGTCGCAAACGAACTCACTCAAATCGCGTAGAAGAATCTTCAATCTTCGAGCATTTATTGTTTTTGATTTTTTTATGCACTGCCGATGTTTCAACATGTAATATATCCATTATGTATGGAACGTGGAGGGATAGTGATAAATGAGAATTTATTCGAGTTCCGTGAAACGCAAACATTTGGAGAGTTAAAGATATCCAATTTTCTTTCACAGTTTCTTTCAGACCTCTCTATAGATTCAACCATTTTCAATCATCAATTTTGTCAATTGATTTGCGTGAAAAAAATTAAAAAAAAAATCATGAATATTCAGCGTCATTCAAGTTACATCTTGTACAGAATTATTATTTTTTTCAACATTCGTTGTTTTGAAAACTTTTGGAAACCTTATTTTTTAGGCATGAAATGGATTTCTGGTAAAATTCGAAATATAAATAAATTTGTTACGATTCGGAACAAATGATTTTTATGATGGAAAATTTATAGTTTATAAATAAATTCAAATTATTTCATCAATTTTCTTCCAAAAGTAAATTTTCTATTGTTTTTCAGATTTTTAAAATGTTTTCTAATAATTCAATATCGACATTCAAATTCAGATCTGCAATATTTAATTAATAAAATCATTGTAAAATGTCAGGAAACTTATGGTCAATGGTGATGTTGGTTGTCTTTTTTTATTTTGATAATCTGAAATATTTTCCAATTGCCATTCGGTTTTACATACGCCTGGAACCTCTAAAAATTATGATTATGTGATTCAAAAAATGTTGAAAAAAATTGAACATTTTCAAAAAGCATTTTCGAATAATCGTGGGAAATAAACCCAATAGATAGGAAATTGCAAATTAATAATCCACTGTATGCAATGGCTGCATGGTTATCATTTATCACAGTAGCCAATGGCTGTCAAATCGTTAGTTGCAATGATCAATTATCCATTTACAATTTTTTTCGTGGAAAAACCGCATTTGAAGAGTGGACGAATTCAAGATGTGAAAACACCGAACCTGAATTTTATTTCAGAATTTTCTTTCAACATTTGGTATTTTGCCATGAAGCCCTTACAGTATTTTTTTCACTTCTGTTAGTTTCGAATGACGAAAATCCGAGAACGAGTTCTAGAGTCATGGGTTGATTGTATAAATCCCCGGTGATTCGAACAATGACCCCGTTTGATCTTATCTGACGAAACTAAATAATTAAAATAGTATAAGCCTAACTTAAATTTTGAAAATGAAAATCTAAAATAAATTCTAAATGGAAGTTGATATGAATAAAAATGTTATGGTTGAGTTTCGTGCTCAATTGGCAGTCTAGTATTATTGATAATAATTAATTCCGAAGTAGCAAAATAACATAGAGTCTTACGAGAAAATAATTTTTTTCGAGATTAAAAAAATCTCAAAAAATTACAAAAAAATAAAATAAAAACTTTATGCCTGATACAAAAATGATCGTCACTGTCAAACTTTTGTGATAAAATTTTCTGCGTGCTCGAAATGTCATGTTATGTCGAAACACCCTAGTTCAACGTAAGACTGTTGTTTAAAAAAATAATTGAAGAAAGAATTTGATGGATCATTCTCTTGCACTCAGCAATGATGAATAATTTTTTTTGGCTTCTTGAATTTATTTTTTCTCATTACACTCAACGACTCAACTGGAGTTTATTCATCCTACTTTAATCCAGTTGTTTTAAATAGAAAATTATTGAAAAAACTCTAAGTAAGTGACAATCTCATACGAATCACTACATGTTTCAGAATTTACAAACATCAAATTTAAATAAATTCCTCAAGGATCAGCATTAATCAAATTACACTCTGAGGAAATACCTACTTCTCTTTTGGACATTCCCTCCCCAGAAATGAGTAATAGCAATTATTTAAACTTTTGGAAACTTTACTTTTGGCATGAAGTCGATTTTTGCTGAACGTCTAAATGTGAAAGAATTCCTTACCATCGCCAATATAATTTTCAGTGTTAAAAGTCCTTTTGTCATAAACCATCTACTAAAAAGTTCATAATCTGATCCCGCATTTTCTCCATATTATAAAAATTCCAATCGATTTCTGGTAATAAACATTTGATACTTAAAATTAAGACTCCGAAATTAAGGGTTATGAGGGTCAGAATAAGGGTCACGAGGGTCAAAATAAGGATTATGAGTGTCAGAATAAGGGTCACGAGGGTCAAAATAAGGGTTACAACGGTAAATTTAAGGATCTAAATAAGTATCACAAGGATCAGATTAAGGGTTACAAGGGTCAGATTAAAGATTCAAATGAAGGTCACAAGTGTCAGATTAAGGATCACAAAGGTTAGAATGAGGGTCCAAATAAAGGTCATGGGGGTCAGAAACTAAGGTTTACAAGGGTCAAAATAAGGGTCTCAATGTCACTTTATTGTAAAAATCCAAACCGACTTTTGATGATGAAAGTTTGGTGTTCGAATTTAAGACTCCATAATTAAGGGTCATGAGGGTCAAAATAAGGGTTATGAAAGTCAGAATACGGGTCACGAGGGTTAATATAAGGGCCACAAGGGTCAAAATAACGGTCACGAAGGTCAGATTAAGGGCCTACATAAGGGTAACAAGCGTAAGATTAAGGGTCTGAATAAGTGTCATAAGGATGAGATTAAGCGTTACAAGGGTCAGAGTATAGGTCCAAATGAGGGGCATGGGGGTCAAAAACCAAGGGTCAGAAACTAAAGGTCACCAGAGATCAAAATAAGGATTACGAGAGTTATAATGAGGGTCAGATTAAGGATCCAAATGAGGGTCACAAGGGGCATGCGGGGCAAAAACCAAGGGTCAGAAACTAAAGGTCACCAGAGATCAAAATAAGGATTACGAGAGTTATAATGAGGGTCAGATTAAGGATCCAAATGAGGGTCACAAGGGGCATGCGGGGCAAAAACCAAGGGTCAGAAACTAAAGGTCACCAGAGATCAAAATAAGGATTACGAGAGTTATAATGAGGGTCAGATTAAGGATCCAAATGAGGGTCACAAGGGGCATGCGGGGCAAAAACCAAGGGTCAGAAACTAAAGGTCACCAGAGATCAAAATAAGGATTACGAGAGTTATAATGAGGGTCAGATTAAGGATCCAAATGAGGGTCACAAGGGGCATGCGGGGCAAAAACCAAGGGTCAGAAACTAAGGGTTACCAGGGTCAACATAAGGGTCCAAATAAAGGTCATGAGGGTCAGAAACTAAGGGTTACAAGGGCCAAACTAAGGGGCTCAATATCTCTCTATATTTAAAAAATCCACAACTTTTGGTGCTCTAATTAAGCCTCTTCATTTCTGGCCCTTAATTTTATTAAGAGTCAGAAATGAAGGATCAAAATAAGGGTCACGAGGGGTATAAAGAGGGTTAGAATGAGGGTCACGAGGGTCAGAATAAGGATCATGAGGGTCATATGGGGGTTTTGGCGAGCGAAGCGAGCAGGAGGCGTAGCCTCCTAATCAAAAAATAAAAAACAAACATTTGTATTTAAGTCATGCTTCGTTACCCACTTCACTGCATATCCAATTAACTCTCAATCAACCAAAAAAAAAAACATTGATAAATTCCAGAGGGATGCCACCAGCCCCAATGTACGTAAACCGTTCCTACTCGAACACCGCTGACACAATGTACAACAGACCGCTCACAGAGCCCCCACGTGGTCACTCCCCGGTGGTCTGGCCAGTGGTGGGTCCCCAGTACGGTCGTTCCTGGGAGGATCCCTACAGGATGAACGCTCAAAAGCCCTTCAACAAGCGTTCCCAACTCCCCCCAAACCGAGACGCTACCCAAGCCACCTTATCCAGCACTCCAGAGGGCATGAGACGTATTCGTGGTGTCCACAGTACTCTCAACCACACAGCACCCGAGTGGAACATGCCACGACCCTCGTACTGTCCCCTGCCACCCTCGAGTGCCTTCAACAGCTCAACCTACTGTCCAAATGCCTACAAACGTGGCAGCTCGTCCCCCCTGTTCATGAATCAAGGCAGAGATCATTCAAATGGACAGTGGAATGGACAGGGTCAACACATTCAGCCCATGAGAAATGCAAAGACGCCATCGCCATATGGGAACTGTGGAATGCTCCCAATGGCTCAACCGTCTAATCGCACATCACCTTATCAACACAGTGAGTCTGAAGAAGAGGTCGAGAGGTTCTTCAACCCCATCAATAATCGGAACAATTGTCCTGTGGCTAATGTTGCCTACACACCCATCGAACTTCAAGTCACTAATTTGGATCAGAGCATGGAGCCCAAGGAAATGAAACGTATTTTGTCCTGCATTTTCATGGAGCACATTCACGTCATTCATGTCTCTGTGTTCATGCAGTCTGATGGGAATTTTGCTGCCAGTGTCAAGGTGCCATCGCTCCAGGAGGCTCAGTACGCTATTTCTCAGCTGCACAGGCGCAAGGTTGGGTACAAGAGGATATTGATATCATATGCACACACTGGGGGCCCGAACCCTCAGCTGGTGAGATCGCAGATTGTTATGCTACTGCAGGAAGTCCCTGGGCACAAATTACCACTCTTCAAGTTCAGGGAGATGTACGAGAGTCGGTTTATGATATCTATTAGTGTCTCGGAGCTGTATAAGATGAAGGATGTCTGCATTGTTACGGAGGATCCCAGTGGGAGGATGGTAGCACTCAATCCTGATCATAGGAATACGCCGTCTCCTTGTCTTGGGAGTGTTACGCAGGTAATGTTTTCATGGGTTTTACGAGGATCTGGGGATTATTGTTGGACTGCGCTGATTGAGGTAGGGGAGAGTGGGGCAAAATGAAACAGTCGAAAGACGACAGTTTGACGCAATTCAAGCAAACAAATTTTTCCTATTAAATTTTTTTTTATTTACTTTTGTTTATCAACTTTTTTTAATTCTTTAGAGTACTGATGAAAATAATAATTTTCCATTCAGTAGAATGGAAAATTATTTCAGGAATACATAAGAATAAAAAAAAGTTAATAAACAAAAGTTGATGAAAAAAAAAAATTTAGTAAAAAAAATTTGTGCTTGAATTGCGTCAAACGGTCGTTCTTCGACTATTTCATTTTGCATCACTCTCCCGTATATAAATTTGAAAAATTCTCAATTTCACCATTCTCTTGCAACTATTGCTAATCTATAATTTCTCTAAATTAAAACACTATCAACTCCTCATGTTTAATTACCACTTCGAATATCACCAACTCAAGAATAACTTTCCGTTTACTCAAAGAAAAACAGAAAGAATAGAAAGACCATACTGTGATGTAAAATCCCAAACAATAAAATGTCAATATTAGAACATCAAGAGCATAAATTCTTCGAAAATTGAAACTCACAACTATCAAATATTTTATAAATTGCCTTCATGTCAATTTCTCTGTCTCACAATTCAAATTGTCCATAACGGAAAGTTACAACGCAAAATTGAAAAGTAAGAAGAACAAATAATCAAGAAACCCAATAATCACCTATCACAGGTTTCCACAGAATCAACCACTGCACACATTTAATTGGAAATTTTTTTCTCGGAATGTTGGAGTTTTTTCTTGGTTTGTGGTGACCGGATACTTGACTGAAAGGAGTTTTTTTTCTAAATGTTTAATGGAAGCGATTGGAGAAATAATAGAAAAGTCTGATGAATTGACTCGCCTCTCCTTGCCAATCGAACCAATTTCATGGGAAAGTGTTGAAAGATTTTTTTTTAGTTGAATAAATTTCCCACAGAGAATGTTTTTCGCCATTTCCTCTGAGAATCCCACCCTTGAGATAATGACATTCTAGCGAACGGGCCCTTCGCGCCCGTTGTTCGATTCATTTATACTATTTTATTTTATTTCCATTCCCGTCTTCACAATTGGATTAATTTAATTTTATCCATTCTTATTCTTATTATATATATATTTTTCCTTCATTCACAAGTTACATTGTATGAAGAGGAATTATATAAAGATCAATCAAAAGTGGTTTTTTTGTGATCAAAACAAACACGCAAAACAAAAGTCATTTGGAATCTCATTCGGGTAATAGAAAAATCTCTCCATGTATTCCTGAAAATTTTTAAAATCTTTTTTTCCTTCATATGGTAAAAGGGTATCGGTACTTCTCATTCCTATGGTCGGATTCCAATTATTATTATGGAGAAGAAATGGAAAAAGCATCAAAAAGAGTTAATCGGCTAGAAAAGGTTTTGTTTCCTTCTTTTATGTCCGCTGGAACTTCGAATTACTTTTTTTCTTCAAGTATTAGAGAGATATGAATATTTCAGCGAGAATAAATTGATAAAATGGAAAAAAAGTGAACGGAAAGAACTAAAAAAATTAATGTTTCAATTTCTCCGGACAGTTTTAAAATCGATTTTTTTTTCGAATAATGAAAGAATACCCATAAATTCGATTTCTATCCTTGTCTTTTGATCGAATACATAGAATAAATGACAGAAATTGAGAATTGGAGACTAAAAATTTTATCGGATTATTATTATGTAATAATTAAACAAAAAATAACAGTCCACCCAATTTGCGTTTCATCACTCCACAACCGCATCATCGACAATTCTAAACGGGAATTTAAATATCTATATTTTTAATGATGACAATAATGTGCCGAGTCTGAGTAATCTCCACCAAGAGTTGAGCTGATTGTTCCTCATGGTTGAGATAACGTGATCATTGCTAGAAGCGAATCATTAACATCTGAATAAATACTTCTCGTTTCTCCAATTCATTCTGCAAAAAATATGTTCAATAAAAAAGTTTTCTCTTCATTTCCCATAATAGGACGGATCCCTGGAACTGCCATTCTGTACAATTCACATGCAGAAACCAGTGTCCGACAAGGGCTGGGCTGAACAGGAGATGGCATCCCTCCCAAACGTCATGATTCCCCTCGAGTTCCTCGCGACACGTGTCGAACAACTCCTATCCTCTCACAGCGGAAGTCTACCACTCCCAAGTCTGCCAACTTGCTACGAGGGTGTGTTTCAGGAAGCACTGAACGTCGATGAAAACGGTGTACCTCTCGAGCACTTGGTATCCTGTGTCCCTTCAGTCGAACTGAGACAGGGGATTGGAAGTGTGAAGTACCTCGTTTGGGTGGGAGACAAGGGACACGACGACAGTCATGAGGAGATCACCAAATGCGTCAGTCCACCACTCGCCAATCAGCTGGCTCTCTTCAGCAGGGAGCTCGTAGATTTGCTGAAGACAGCTCCACACTGTCAGTTGCCTTTCAACCGATTCATTCCTGCCTATCATCATCACTTTGGGAGACAATGCAGAGTCGCTGATTATGGATTCACTAAACTGATTGATTTGTTGGAGGCGTTGACACATACTGTGCAGGTAAATAGAAAGAAATCTCAATACTTGATTGACTAATAAGAAGGAACAAGTTGAAGATTATTTAACTGTCAATTGATTGCAATCATTTTGGATTGTAAGAGCTGCACTGAAAAAAAAAATTATTTTGAGAACATGATTCTTCTCGAAAAATTAATCTGCAAAAATTAGTTTAAGGAAAGTCAGGGGATATTGGAGAAATAAGTCCGACGTTTACTAAAATGTCGTAGTGCTACGTTTACAAATAAACAAATACATGAAAATAAGCAAAATGTCAGTCAGTAGTAACATAGGATCTGCCAAACGCAAGAAGATTTGTTCATTTGTGAGCATGCAAATTGCTTACGTACCAATTCTGGTATAAATTAAATGAAAAAATGATGCTATCCAAATTATCTTCAAACTTCGATAAAATGGGATTGGAATAGTATTTTTCTGTTCTGCTTCTCACGATTTCTCCTCTGGGAATTGGTATTACATACTTCCCAAACTCGAAAACTTGAAAATCACTACAAAAAAATCTTGTCCCGGGCTGTTGTAATGGTTTTTTTTTACTCGTGTGGTCGCCAACGTCACGTGAGTAAAAAATCCCATCGCAGCAACTCGGAAAATTTTTTTTTCATGCATAATTGAATTAAAAATTTACTTTGAGAGAAATTTTAGAAAAAATCAAAATTTACCAAAAATTATCATCAAAATCAAACCAACGTATAAAGCTATCGTAATAGTCGTCTAACTCCAACAGGGCGGCATTGGAACCAATATTTTGAGTTGTGATTGAATCAAATTAATTCAACTTCTCATTTTTCATGAATTCTCATTTCCAAAAAATACAAAATTTGTGAAAATTATTCTACAAATTAAACAACGATTATTACTATCGCCTTCATCTTCGAACTCGGTCAAAGGGACATCGAAATCATTTTTTAAACCGTAATTCAATGAATTCATAACTTTTTTTTAAATTATCGTAAGTCAATCAATTTTTGAAAAAATTCTAAAATTGTAAAAATTAATATATGAATTAAACTTCTATTAACGTCAATAGATACACTGAGAGAAAAACAAATAAGTTCTCAAACAAGTCTTGTTTGGGCCAGCAAAATTGTTAGTTTAAAATTACAAAAAAAAATAGTTTGGTTCGAATTTGAAAGTCTCAAACATGAAAAATTGCTCTGCTTTCAACAATAACGGAATATTGGGCTAAAGAGGCGGATCATTTACACAAGACGGTGCCTTTTCAGGATAAAAACATCTTTAAAAAGGGAAATTTATCAAGAAATATTGTGTCCTTACGTTACAAGATTGCTGTCATATCATTATTATTATTTCATTTAAAAATTCATTTTTTGTCCGTTACTATTGAATAGCCAAAACGACAAACTACTATTCCTTGTTTCATACACAACGAGTATTTGCCAGGAGCAAAATCCATATGGGAGCATCGAATAACGAAGAAGTAGTTCTAGGAATTACATTTCTTGCTTGCACAGAGAATAAAATTTGGTTGAAGAGAATAAATCTATTTTCGCAATAACAATTTTCAATCTCGGCGCATGTTTGGCACACAAAAATCTTTTTTTGATCATTTTCAACAACCGTTTTAGTTGGCACAAGTAAGACTTGTTTGAGAACTCTGCTATTTTTCTTTCAATGTATTTCAAAACACCATTTGTGACAAAATCTCCGAAAAATAAAATTTTTATTTCTACTCACCTGAAAGTGCATGGGCGAGAAAAACAAATAAGTCATTAGCGAACAATTAAATGAAAAATTGGTCACATACGTATATCCATACTGACAGGATCTAGGGGTTGCATTTTCGATCTTTTTGGATCATAATGGGTTGATACAACCCAAAAAATCCAAAGCTGAAATTTGAACAATTACACAGCTTCCATTCAGAACCAAAAATCCCTTGACCTATCACCCTCTTTTTTAAACCTCTCCAACTCCACAATTTTTAAACCTATCTAAAAAAATTCTTTTCTCCTTATCTGAAAGGTAATGGGCGAGGGAAACAAGCGCGTGGTGACCCTCTCCCACCGTGCCCAAGTGCGTCGCTTCACGTCAGACCTCCTCCGAGTCCTGAAGGCCCAAGCCAGCAAGCAGATAACGCTCTCCGAGTTCCCCAGCGTCTACGCAAGAGTTATCGGAAAACCATGGGACGTCGTAGACTACGGGGTCTGCGACATCCACGACATCCTCCACGAGGTCTCCGAGAACACAGTGGTCGTGACCACCTGCAACGACTCCGACAAACTCATCTCCATTCCAAAACGCGAGCAAACCCCCGAGGAAATAGAACGAACGAAACAATTCGCCGTCGAAGTTGTGGAGTTGCTTCGTCACGCCCCCCAGTGCAGCATGCAGTTCAACAAATTTGTTCCCTCGTATCACCACCACTTTGGCCATCAATGTCGTGTCTCCGACTATGGTTTCACGAAGCTCATCGAACTCTTCGAGGCAATACCCCATGTCGTGAACATTGAGGATGCAGTTAATGGCGAGAGACGCATAAGTCTCACCGAAAAAGAAGGACTTCGAGTTTTGGGTGAGCAGATAAGCAAGCTCGTCCTTAAAACTCGAGGCGGTCTCGCCATTCCCAGTATAGCCCAGGCATTTCTACGTCAATTTGGCTACATGCTGCGTCCCGAGTTCTTCGGTTGTAGTTCAATGCTACAACTAATGGAGAAACTAGACGATACTGTTAAAATCATTCAGGGATCAAGTTCACCGGTGGTTGTTCTCGTGGACAAATCCCACGTACAATTGCTGGGCCTCCAGTGTCGTCGGATTCTGGTGGACCAGAGCCAGCAGAAGATGACGTTAAAAGACTTCAAGATTGCTTACAACGATTTATACGGGACATCCTGTAACATAAATGAATTCAAGCACGATCTCTCGGAGATTGTTAAATTCACTGGTGAGGGGGATAATGAGTCTATCCAACTAACTCCACTTCAATGTTTAGCCTGCAACATTTACAAGATTCTTATGAGTCACGGGGGGAGACTTAGTCTCCAGAAATTCGAGGCTGGGTATCTGAACGCTTTTAAAAAGAGTTTGAACCCAGCTCAGTACGGTTTTTCCACCCTGTCGGCTCTTTTTCAAGCATTGCCATGCACAGTTACTATTAAAGAGACTCGCACCAAGAAGAAGAACCTCTTCTTGAGTAAAAAATTGGCAATGGCGGGCATCCCATTGCCCTCGAACTTTTTATCTCCTCACAGAGATAACAATTCTAGCAGTGAATCGTTAGAGAGCGATCAAAGGATCGACAGCACTGAGAATGCAAATGCTGACAAATGGACGGGCAAAGATGTTACAGTGTGGAACGATAGGAGGAATAATACTTTATGGAAGAAGGATAATCACTGGGGGTTATCCACCTGTGAGAGGTCCCTCAAGTGGTCCATCCTCGAGAGCAGTGGCGAGTCCTTCTTCAAGAGCTTGATAAACACCCCAACATTGAAGAAGGATCTGCCCAAGCCACCCAAGCCAGATACCCCTCCTAATGATGACAAGGACACTTGGCAGTCGTCAGTCTGGGCGACACCACCAAATTTCAATCACGATCTTGGTGGCAGAACTGTTGAGGTCCCTCCGATCAATCTTCCCAATTGGAATCAAATTGATGATGATGATTCAGTGTCGAATCTACTGTCTCCAACGAAAAATCTACTGCCAGCAGCTGCTAATCCACTCAATCCCAGAACTTCACCTTTCTATTCCAACAAGCATTCTGTTATAGCTCCACATCCCTCTGAATTACCACTGCCATCACTAACTCTGGCACCCAGACGTGGCATACATTCCAATAATGATATGTTGGACTCTAGGTTACTGGGAAATTCCCTGGAAGTTCACAGTCCAACTAATTCGGAGAATTACAGTATTTCGGAGAGTGAGTCTTCAGATGCACTCAATACCACTCCCAGCAAGAAAATGTTTACTGGCAAACGTCGACTTGCTGCACAGTTCAATCAACCGTTGGATTGAGGTGGGGAGGACGATGCTGAGGCATTAATTTGAGTTTGTGGTAGGTATTTTCTTTTGTTGTTGAAGAAAATGAGAGAACATTGGATTGAGTTCAGGAGTTTTCAGAGAATTTGAGATATATTTGGGTTTGGATGGAAAATGTTGTAAGGGGTAATGTCTCATTCATGACATCTGCTTGTTACCAGATTTATAACGATGAGGATCATGATTTTAGTATTGATAATTTGCCTTCGTGAGATTCACTCGTTATTGAATAGTACCTAACATTTTTTCCAGACTGTGATATACAATATGTACGTAATGGATTTTTCGTTTTTAATTGAAACAGGTAGGATCAGTTTTCGAGGGTATCTTTTGAATTTTAGTTATTATGATTCCACTGGTATTGGTTGATGAGTTTGAGAGATTTTTTCGGGGTGAAGCGATACAATAGGATGAT
This sequence comes from Diachasma alloeum, assembly GCF_001412515.2. Classification (NCBI taxonomy): domain Eukaryota; kingdom Metazoa; phylum Arthropoda; class Insecta; order Hymenoptera; family Braconidae; genus Diachasma; species Diachasma alloeum. The sequence continues at coordinate 87,356 of NW_021680821.1, read as the reverse complement.
CTTTTGATGAATATCTTTGTTAGTCTGATGCCAATCGTCAGTAAATTTTGTAGAAATAAAGACACTTGGTGCAGGAAAAATCAGTTTTTTAAAAGTATCTCTGGATTTAGGGCGGATAGGGACATTTTCTTAAGAATTTTCACGACCATTTCGCTTTTCATGGAAAAATTTAGGAAAATTGCAGGGAAATTCAATTGAATTTTTATTGAACTTCATTTTTTTGTTAATGTAAATGTTCAATAAAAAAATATTTCATGAAGAAAATGAATAGAATTTGATTTTTCTGTACAATTTATTCTACTGATATATTTTCTGCGGAAATTTTTCGGCTCAATTTGGAGTGGAGAAACAAATAGAATGAAAATAAAATGTCTCAATGGAAACAGTTGTGTAGAAATATCAAAAACTGCTGATTATTTTCATAAAATAGTTTTTATTGAACACTCTATTTAAAGAATGAACAGTGAAACTGTGAAATTGCTCTTACATTCTGAGATATTGTCTTCACACTCCAAGAGAATTTTCAACCGAGAATCGATTTATTCTGTTCTGTCACATCACTACGGAATTAAATAACCAGCAAGAGTTCAGATACTTATCATAAGTATTCCATTTCCATTTTTTATAAATCATTCGTATATTCTTATGCATTGGTCTCCTTTTTAAATTGATGATGCTTTTGTCACATTACCTGATGTCAGAAAGACAGCGAAAAAGGATCTTACGAAAGTACATGAAATTTTCTTCTAATTCGAAATTAAAAAATCATTGGAAAAGAGTTCCGTAATTTTTCCTCTTCGGTGTAAATTAGAGAAAATTCCAATTGTTTCCTTGATTTATTTTATTGGAAATGAGACATAGAAATTCGTGGAATTAGGTGGTAGCTATTGATCATTGATTGTCTAATTGAATCTATAGGAATAATCTTATTTATTTGAGTTGTCTCCTCCTGTCTCCATACGTATCCAGAAGTGATCTCAAATTATTTTATAATTTTTGTAGTATGAACCACTCGTAAATTATATCATAGCTATAATTGAAAAAGAAAAGAAAAAAAAGAATAAAAGTCACGAATAAAATGCGTCGAAAGCTTAAGAATAAGTAAGTTAGTGATTGTCGCCTTAATTTTGGTCTTTGTCCTCATGTTTAAATAGTTCGTACATTGCTAATTGTATATTTATGAAAATATGTGCGAGGGCAGAGCAAAAATTCCCTGATATCGTACTTTGGCTAATTGATTTTGTAACTAATTATTAATTATGAAGTCATATTTTTTATATCTATTAATGGTTTTCCATACACCTAGGAGCTTTTACATGGCGGAAATAAGTGCGACCACAGAAAGTAGTGAATTGTATTGAGGAATATCACCATTTCTAGTATTTTAAGAATAATCTTCAGCGATGATTTTTCGAAATATTTTATTAAGATTTTACCGAATCAGTAATAAAATCTTTATCTCTGTGGAAGTCTTCGATTGTAATAGCGATGCCCTGGAAGAGAGGAATGATTGATTGAGATGGATAGACTCAGTCTAATCGAAAAATGCGAATGAATTCGCCAGTTAAAATTTTATTATGATAACGAGAAATAAAGAAAAATGAATGAATACATTTCATGGAAAGTATCAATAAAACAAAATTAAAGTGGAGGAACATGTATTTGTAAATGCGTAATGCGCAATTTTGTCCCCAACGAGTAATTTAATAAATAGAATGAATGTCATGCACACGAGGTCTGTTTTTTATTCAGTTTTTAATTCTATACTGTTTTTAAAAGTTTCTTTTAGAGATTTTCCATGCAATAAGTGTCTAAATAATTCAAGGGAAGAGAAAAGAAGACAAGTGATTGAACAATTGTGCCACAATAGCAGTTTATTAAACCAATGATTTTGAGGAGTCACCGCAGTGTGAGCAAAAGGACACCCCATTCGTTTCGTTTTTTTTCATTTAAATATCTACAGTTTTAATATTATTACTCTACGTATGATACAATCAGTTATCCTCAGGCTCCGCAGGCTTCTTCCTGTCTCCTACCATTCCGGTACCAACTTCACCGTGTCTTCTCTCCCAGATCAGGCGATGCTTCTGTTTCATTAAAACATCGCGAACGTTTGGATGAGGACCTAAATCGGCATCTGGAGTTTTTGAGAGAAAATATTTTCATTTTTTTAAAATAAATTCGTCGATTTATTAGGGTGAATAATTCGGTGGGATTACTTTGACACCATTTTTACAGCATTTTCCACGAAAAAATCATTGAAACTTATGCACAGAATGATTGGACAAAAAAAATGTACTATGTTTTTGAGATAAAAATTCAGAAAAAAACATTGCGTGTGTCAGAAAATTAATTGACATAAAAAATGTATTAAAACTTTTCAGAAAGACAATAAATTGATTTATCACACACAATAGAGTCCCTTCATATTTGGACACATGTAATGTTTTACATTAAAACCTTCTCTACAGAATATGAAATCCTAACATTCTAATTATGTATGAATTATGTATGTATATTCTAACATTCTATGCATCTTTCCAATTACACATTATGCAATTTGAATTCCACATTGTACAATTGAAAGTAGTAAATGTTTAATTAATTTTGCGCAATTCGACATGTGTAATTCAACCATATGAAATTCAGGGAAAATTGGTGGACTTTTTCCACTTGAATTTCACATGCTCTTATTATACCTGTCGAATCGCACACGAATTGAACATTTACAAATTTGCAATATACAATGTGAAATTCAGATTGTACAATGTGTAATTTGGTTTGTGCATTTCCATTTATTAGGTTTCTAAAGGCAAGATTTTAATCTCAAACCGTCCCGTGTGTCAGAAAATGAAGGGACTGTATTATTTGTAATGAGTTATTTCATGGAGAAAACGCAGTATTGGTGCTAAAGTATGGAGAAGCAACAAAATGAGAAATGTCCAATGAACTTGAGAACAAATAAGTTTCTTCCCATCTTAAAGAAGAATAAATGGATCATTCTTATAGAAGAACTAGGGGACTACGCCCTATGATCTAGATTCTAACCCTCGTAACCCTTAATTTGACCCTCGTGACCCTTATTTTGATCCTTCATTTCTGACCCTTAATTTTGGAATCTTAATTTCGAGCACTAAATTTTCATCACCAAAAGTCGATGAGGATTTTTATTTACAATATAGAGAGATATTGAGACCCTTCTTTTGTCCCTTCTGACCCTTAGTTTCTGACTTGACCTATTTGGACCCTTAGTTTCTGACTATGACTTTTATTTGGACCCTCAATCGGACCTTTGTGACCCTCATTTGGATCCTTAATCTGACCCTTATTATAACCCTCATAACCCTTATTTTGACCCTGGTGACCCTTAATTTCTAACCCTTAGTTTTTGACCCCTGTCCCTTATTTGGATCCTTACTCCGACCCTTATAACCCTTAATCTGATCCTTGTGACACTTCTTTAGACCCTTTTGACCCTTATTGCCTTTATTTGGGCCCTTGATCTGACCCTTGTGACCCTTAATCTAGCGACTCTTAATTTGATACACATAAACGTTCATGTATTCCTTGTGTCCCTCATCCTGACCCTTATGACCCCGATTTTGACCTTCATGATCTTTTCGGCTCTTAATTTCGGAGTCTTAATATCGAGTACCAACTTTTTATCACCGAAAGTCAATTTGGAATTTATGTAATAGAGAGAGATAGTTGAATTTCCCTCAGGAAAGATTCCATTTGCATTTTATATAAAAAAAATTAAGTGAAAGCTTCATCTTTAGAGTGACCAAATCAATCAAGAATTGATGTCAAAGGGACGTGGACTTATCTCGTTGCAACATTCCACCACTGAATTATTTTAGGGTGCATGATGGCTGATTAAAATTTACGTTGTGCCGTCCACTCGGCAGCTGCATCCTCATAAATCTTGTACAAGTGATCGCAGGCTTTCTCCCTGTCTTCAGGATTGTACATACAACAGTCCTCGTATCTACTTCTCAGGATACTCAGAATCTCATCATCAACCAGCCTAATAAAATCGAAGAAGAGAAAAATCATTTTATTCAGAATTTTTTACTGTCGGGATGAATGAGTTTTTGGATTCAGTGGATAATTGCACATAATCTCAAGTCGAGAATAATATAGCTGTCTCCAGCGTTTCAAATCATTGAATTGAGAATTTGGAAATTCCTGATTCAGAAATGTTTTTTTCCGTAATCGCTTGAGGGAATCGTACTGCACTTTTCGTATAGTTAATTTATTGTATACAAGTTCAGAGAGAAGGAAAACAGGTAACACATTTTATGATCCGCGGACCAAATTACCGCAACAAAATTCCCAAATGAAAAGAAAACTGGAACAATTTTTCCAGCGACAATTGTATTGTTGACATCTGTTCTGCCGACAATTTATCCTTGGTACATTATATCCGTCGAGAAATTATCCGATATTTCATGTCTTTACAATTTCGGATGGTAAACAATAATTAGCGATGGTTCCCGATGACCCCCTCTCTTTTCGTCTTAAGAACATTGTATCTTCTTACAATTCTAATGCCAAATTGAATTATTTGAAACGTGTTGTAGCCATTTTGAGGCTGTAGAAGCTGTTGTGACGATATTTTTGATATGTTCACCGTGTAGTTTGAAAATGAAGCGGAGCGAATTCTTAAACGATTGGAAATTTAACCCTTCTGAACTGGCGTTCGGTGCCCACCCGAGTCCACTGGCTCGATGAGCAACGTGCCGCCCGTGTTACGGTTAACGCGGTGTTGCCACACTGGAGCCCTATACGTGAATAAAAATCTACACTGCACACATTTTTCTCGAATTAAACACCATTTATGCTTTATAAATAAAAAAATTCGCGTTTTTTATGAGACGCCAAACAAGGCAGGTGATAGAGATGTTGACGTTCCTAGTATATCTGAACTGGAACGAACGACGTGACAACAGCACGGCTAAAAACCGACTACACGAGTCCACTGACTGAGGGCGGCGAGGCGCCGCTTTTCCGTGCCAGTCTCACTAAATTATTATTTTTCATAATATTCATGGGGTTTTCAAAGGATAGGCATCTTACCAGTCCATTCTAGAGGGTTTGAACTAGGCATTGTAATTTTCACAAATCTTTTCATACATAATTTTGCATGCAACAAAAATAAATCGAGAAAAGGCGGCACTTTGCTCACTGATCCAGTTCAGGAGGGTTAATGCAGTATTATTTGTAATTATGTGTTGATTCAATGTTAGTTAATGGTTGCAATGTATATTTATAAATTAAAGGTAATAGCGTGCTTCTATGAATTGAGGGGCATTTTTTTTTACTGGAGTGGCGGAAGCATTGTAATTGTATGTAAAATGGGAGTTATCGAATTGAAAATTACGAATTAAATGTTGTGTATGAATTCTGAGTTACTTTTTTCTTTTTGGCACTTGACATTGCTTCAAAGGATGAAATTTAAATGAAATTTCCGGAAAATTTGACGGTGATCATTTTGTACCTCGGGAATACGGGATGAGGAAAATGGTCGGTGAGAAAGTTGTCAACGAATAAATTATCGTCGGTTATTTTGTCGCGGAAATTTTGTCCGCGGACCATAAGTTATGGAACCGGAAAACATGTTTTCAAACTTCTTGAATTCTGGAACCGAAAAACAAGACGAGTATTCTGAAAAAAAAAACAACTAATCGGACCAGTAGTTTGGGAGATATTGAACAATACATTTGTCCGATTTCGCCAACGCAGAATCCCATCCTGTATCGGCACTTGCCTTTATATATTCTAAAGGATATGGCGGTTATAGAATGCAAAATTTTCAAACAAATTTTCTGCTCAAAGTTATTGATATTTCTTAAATCCAAATCACATTGATCTTCAGCATCAACTCCTGGAGATTAATGCGCTTTGATTTGTAAAAAGATCGATCACTTTCGGCAGAAAATTTGTTCAAAAATTTGGAAAATTAGCGGCATTCTGTTACCCCTTAATTCAACGTTTGTCGAATGGAAGTTTCGTCAATGAAACCTTCCGGTTATCTTTTCTTTTCTAAGAATATAAGTAAAATCGGTGTTTGTGTATGGGATTCTAGAGTCTTATTATCGGTTTTATTTTGGTTCCTTGTCGAAATAATAATCAATACATCTCATTTATTTCATTGAAATTGAATTTTCTGGAGAGGGGGAACTACTCTGAGGCACTTGAGAGGGATTGCTTCGAATGTTGTATTTTAAATGACTGATCATTTGTTAGATTTTGTAGTGTTGTGGATATGACTAGCTGTGTTATTTATTTCGTCATGCTTATGAACTTGGGTCAAATCACTTTTTATTGAGACTCAATGTTGTTTATTCTGGAGACGATGTTTGCAAATTTAATATTGTGCTTCGTAAGTTTTTTTTTTACTTCATTGCATTTCATATTTCAACAATATTATTCAAGTTCTGAAACACTAGTCATGACTGCGATCTCAAATTAAAAAAAAAATCATTTTTGACTCTCGTCGTTGGGCTGGTAAACCAAATTTTACTTTGCTCACTTATCCTCCCCTCTCGCCATTGTTTTATGGTGATTTCCTTTGTGAGTAGAAAAGTAGCTATCGTACAAATTTCGCAAATCGGCAAAAGGCCAATTGTGTAAGGATTGCAATTATTCATTGAAAAAAATTAATAATTTCAAAGTTATTTCAATCGCAAAACAGAAAATGCAAAGCTACTCTATATTTCAAACTTCAATGTAAAATTTTATAAAGTTGAAGTTTATTTGTTAATATCTCTTCCAACTCTAATTTCTCTCTGCAAAACGACGAGAGCCACGATTTTGTTGGAAAATGGCTGTTGAAAATTTTCTCAATTTTTTAATAGGACTCTTTTTTTTTTTTTTTTTTATGCTTATTTTATATCGCTTCGAGTCTGATGAACTATATGGCGATTGATCAAGACTTTTAAAATGGTTAGATCTCACCATTCTACCCGGCCAGGAATCGAACCTGGAACCTATCCGTTGTGAGGCAACGGCCTTAACCACTACGCCAGGCCACCGGGCGAAATAATAGGACTCTTAAATAATTTGTCGGTTGTGAACTTTGCCAAAAAGCAATTTTTAAAAATTGGATTATTAAAAATTTTTTGAGCGTCCACTCTAGCCTAATGAAACAATTTTCAAATATTTAAATCTTAAAAAAAAAAAAAAAATTTCGCAAATTTTTTAGTGTCCATTTTACCCCAGATGTCCATATCCCCCCCTCCCAATTTACTAAAGTTCTGAAACGATCTGAACTTGCATCCTATCTATTTTGTTTCAAAACTTTAGTAAACGACTGTACATAATTCCCAGGCAAAATTACAAAATCGTCAAAATCAACAAATAAAAATCTATCCCTTCGAGAGCAAAAACGATACTCACTTGTCTCTATCATATTGAGCATTGGCTTCATACTGGCAGACCAAATCATCAGTGTAGCACTCATCCATCGTTGGTACCCTCTTGAATTTTCGATGATACCACGGATAATGCTGCTGATTAGGCACAACAATTTTTTCTGTCAACAATGATCAAAAAAATCATGAGAACAAAAACTATAATAACAATTACCGTGCCAAGTGCCTACAGCCACTGGAAATAACCTCTCAAATGAACGATTAGATAATACCTCGGAACCAGACGACCGGTGCCTCAAGAGTTTCGTACACCGACAACATAAACTTCTCCAGTCCACTCCGCGGGTCCATGGAGTACAAATTTAATTAATCAATCGTCACTGAGAAAACTAAATTCCTAAGAATTCTCGAATTTTTAGTGGAGTCGAGAAAATGGCAGTGTAATCGAACCCAGTGACGACTCTCGAGGTGGGAGAGACTGCTTCGGAGGTGTCAGCACCATTAGATAACGATAACATGCCATAGTTCACAACAATGCACCGTTTGCCCCCAAAAATGAAGAAATCTGCTGCAAAAAGCCACAATTTTCATTTTTCAACACAGGTTTTCACTCGTAAAATAGTTCGAAAAATGGAAGCAATCTTTTGTTTTTGAACCTCCCGCCATCAGCAATGGCGCTGTCATCGGAAAATGGCCGCTTCTCCCCCCCCCCCAAACTGAACAATAGTTCGCTAGAAATCCATGACGTAACGCAAGGGGTAACGAAAAGCCTTTGGAGAAGAAAAGAAATAGACGAAGTTCCCTCAGTAGCCATTTTGTTTTCGACGGAGGACGGAATTCAGGTATTAAAAGTCAATGATAATTTACCTAAGCGAAAGATACATATTGTTTTACCGAAATTAATATCGAATGAAGAATTGATAACGAGTTATTCATGAAGAGAGTGAACTAAATAGTCTTGTATCGATATTATTGGCCAGTCATTGGTTCCGAGTACGTTCAGAGTATTTTTTTTTGGTAAGACATTTCGGTAGATTACTGAGGGTGTACTCAAGAGTGAATCAATGCTAAGATCCATTAGTCGGTTGTTCAGAAAATTTGAGCATGCGAATGAATACAAATCGATATGATAGAATTGTTCCGTATGCCTTGTGCAAATGACAATGATGGGGGTGACCAGGAATTCATATAAAGACACTTGAAATATAGGATAAAAAATTGCAAAACATAGTCGACATGAAAGAGGACACTTTCTCAGAACGAAAATATTCTTATTATTACAATAATAATTTTTTTTTTTCAATTTGATGAGATTTGTTGGTGACATTGACGGTACAGGGAAATTTCACCTGAAATTGGACAAAAAGACATGTTTCGCCCCAGGAATCCGCGAATAAAAACTATTTCATGAAATAAAAAGAGTTTTTATTTTGTGAAACTCAGAGTTTTGCTAGATCTTGAAAAATTTTCGTTTCTTCAATTGCGGGTGAACTTTCCCTGTCTTCTATTGCGGAGGTCACAATCCTCAAATCCTCAACACAAGAATAATTCTCCTTGAATCCGTTTGTGAAGTGGTAAAATGAGATAAATAATTTATTATTATTTTTTAGTGAATGAAAATCTCGTCACTGATTAATGTTTTGACCCAATCAGTTATAAGTTATCACTTTCATCGAAAACAATTCACTTTATATTCCCCAAGAGTGCATTATCCCGACTAGTATATTACGTCAAAAAACAATTGAAATACAATTTCATTACACTTTTTGAAAAATATCTCAGAATCCATGGCAGGTACCAAAAATTTGGAGACTTGTTTGTAGAGCAAAACGAAATCTACAAAAAAGTTTCTCAAATTGCGTGATCTTCTATATATTCAGAGATATTTTTCAAAAACTGATTTATTGCATTGGATAATTAATTTTTTCTCGATAAATATTTTCGAATCCGCAGAAGACAGCAGATTTATCAAAAAAACCTTTGTAGCTTCTAGTTAGCTCCACAAAAAGGTCCTCAGAAAAATTCACCTACCTTCCTTCACTGAGAAAAAAAAATTGTGCCAAATATCCATTTACTTCAGAGAAGTATTTATTTTTTCAATACTGTATTTCTCTAGTCGAGTTATTCCCAGGCAATCCTCATTAGGTTTCAACTGTGACAATCATATTGCTCTAAAAGATGATTATGTTGCACATGACCTGGATGAACTCGTTCCAGGATTATTCATTGTTACTATTGTTACTATTTCTTATTTTCTGGAGGAAAGAATTTCGACTAATTTTTTAATGTTGATAATTATTTAGGGAGTTCACTCAAGATTATAACTAAGATGATCATCTTCTAGAGTAATATAATTATCATAATTAAAACCTAATGAGGATTTCCTGGGCATGACTCGAGTGAAGAAATACAGTATTGAAAAAGTAAATACTTCTGTCAAGTAAATGGATATTTGGCAAAAATAATTTTTTTCTCAATGTTGAGTTTGAAGGTATTCATCCAAACTTCACCCCAAAGTATCAAGACTATACTCCGACCATTTCAATTCATCATCAAAATCTCCTACTCCTCAGCCATTCACGGTCATCAATAGCAATTTTAATCTAAAATGAAAAAAGGATGGAATTAAGAGAAATCAATTCTTTCAGTAATTGCCAACGTTTCGAACACAGAAAGTGTTCTTTATCAGGGTATTCTTTTATTCATCCTAAAATAAACTCAATGAATCTCATTCCACCACTTCGCATCTGAATCAAGAGCAATATTGTAAACCTCAAGAGAACTTCGGCACTTCGGTAGCGAAGCGGTAAAACGGTTCAAGTAGATTTTGGCTATTCGCCAGTTTTCAATGAATATCTCGAAATCTGAGGGAGATAGCAAAATCGTTGTCATAACCTTTTTTGGAGCCCTCAAATCGCGCTACACAAAAGCTCATTATGAAAATTTCATTAGCTTATTAGCCCTTAGATTCTGAGATATTTGAAGAAAACCCAACTAAGCGATTAATCGACTTAAGGATATCCAAGTACTTTAGCTATTTTTTGTCCAGTGAAATGCTTTTGTCCTTTTGTAGTCGAACGTCAGAGCTTTCATTTGACCCCCATTTAAGCCTAAGTTTCCGGACATTTTACAATGAGTTTATTATTTAAACTTTGCAGGTCTGAATTTAAATCTCGATATTGAACTGCTAGTAAACTTTTCCCAAATCTAAAAAAAAATTAGAAAATTTACTTTTGGGGGAAGATGGATGAAATTATTAAAAAATTGCAATTTTTGAAAATTACGAGTATTTTTTCTAAATAATTTATAAACAATCAATTTTCCACCATAAAAATCATTTGTTCGGTATCGTAACAAATTTATTCATATTCATAACTTTACTAGAAATCGATTTCACGCCTGAAAAACTAAGGTTTCCAAAAATTTAAACAATTTTAATTCTTTATTTATAAACATCGAGTGTTTAAAAAATGATAATTTTGTGCAAAATGTTATTTGAATGACGCTGAATATTCATGACTTTTTTCAAATTTTTTTCACGCAATTTACTTGACAAATTTTATGATCGAAAATGGTTGAATCTACACTTAGAGGAAAACACCAAAGTTCTCAAACAAGTCTTACTTATGCCCAAAAAATAGTTTGTTAAAAATGATCAAAAAAGGTTTTTTTGTCCTAAACATGCGAAGCGCCGATCGAGATTGAAAATTTTTGTTGCAAAAATAGATTTACTCTTTAAAAAATATTTACTCTCTGTGCAAGCAAGAAATATAATTTCTATCACTACTTCTTCGTTATTCGATGCTCCCGTACGTATTTTGCTTCCGGCAAATGCTCGTTTTATATGAAATGAGGGATAGTAGTCATTACGACTATTCAGTAATCACAGACAAAAAATAAATTCTTAAATGAAATAACAATAATGATATGACAGTAATCTTGTAACTTAGGGACAAAATATTTCATGATAACCATCCCTCTATAAAAGATATTTTTGTCCTGAAAAGGCACTGTCTTGTCTGAAAGATCCGCCTCTTGAGCCAAATATTTTGTTGTTCTTAAAAGCAGAGCAATTATTCATGTTTGAGACTGTCAAATTCGAACCAAACAATTATTATTTTGGCAATTTTCAACTAACGATTTTGTTGGCCCATGCAAGACTTGTTTGAGAACTTTTCTCATTTTTCTCTCAGTGTATAGGGTAAACAGACCAATTGCTGGACGGTTAAGGGAAATTCCAGTTTCATGGTAGGATCTAAAACAAAAGAATTACCTAAATGGGGATATGATGGTTTCCATACCTTCAAGAATGTTTTATTTAGCAGAAAAAAGTTGTTTGAAGTGAAAATAATAACACAAAGAATCATTAAATTAAGAAATAGTTGAATTCTCCCGAAACCCCTAATTTCTGGACGACTGGCCATATTTTTATTTATTTATTAAGGTGTTTCTTGCGGAAGAAGTAAATAATGACATTCCCCTGGAATTCATATAGAATGTTTATAATCACAATTGAATTATCTACGATTTTTTTTGAATTTTTTCAGGTGTCTTCTTTAAATTATTAAGGTACTTCCGCAGTAAGTATACTTGGTGAAAATTTCGAAATGGTATAAAGACACAATATTTGGATGATATGTTGTTGACCACATTAAAAAGATATTCCCAAAATTTCAAGTCCCTGGTCCACCCCATTTTTGAGATATGCATCGCCAAACATTCAATTTTTGTGTTTTTTCCATTGTTGACGATGTATATCTCGAAAATGGGGTGGACAAGGTACTTGAAATTTTGGGAATAATTTTTGAATGTGCTCAACAACATATGATCCAAATATTGCGTCTATACCATTTCGAAATTTTCATCAAGTATACTTACTGCGGAAGTTCCTTAACGATTAAAGTTTTATGAAGACTCTTATAAAGATTTTTCTATTTAGTCAAAAACTGCGCTACCATCTGAGTTGATAATATAGTTTCATGCTAAATAGAAAAATTTCCATAAGAGCCCATGTGTAAGCAGCGACTTTAATCCTTAATGATTAACCACTGTTTATTAAAAACCACAGATATAATATCGTTATTTTCTTTATATGCCTGTTTTTTTATGTAAATAGCTATAAATAATTGTAAATCATTGTTATACTCTTGAATAAAGACTTGATTAAAAAAAAACTTTAATCGTTAATAACTTGAAAAAGAAATCTGAGAAAATTCTAGGAAAATTCATAGCTAATTCAATTGTGATTATAAATGGGGAATCTCATTATTTATCTTTTTCGCACAAAACACCTTAAATGTCCATGAATAGAAAAAATAATTGATCACATGATTATACACGAGGAATACTATTGAAAGGTGAAATAATCAGTACAATTATTATTTTATTTATGAAATATTCAATGCAAATTGAAATCGTCGAGAAATTGACCTGTTTACCCTCGTGTGGTCAGTCCCAAACTGTAAAATATTGGATATCCTTAAGGATGTATTATACCCTTTTCGCCAAAATTCACCTTTTTTGCATTTTTCTGGCAAATTTTTGATCGGATTGACGTGAAAAAATATACTGTTTTTGCGTTTTATCGTTACTTAATGACTCACGAAATTTCATGATCATGCAATTATTTTTCTCCGTTTTTTCTAAAACTTTTCGAAAATTCACAAAACTTTAGAAAAAATGCAGGAGAATGATTGCACTACCATGAAACTTCGTGAGTCAATCAATAATGATACAACGCAAAAACGGTATATTATTTCGCGTCAATCTGATCAATAATTTGGCAGAAAGATGAAAAAAGCGTGAATTTTGGCCGAAAGGATGTAGTACATCCTTAAACCATTGTATCGCTTCGCTACCGAACTCGCCTCAACTCAATGGTCTCCCCGCTGCAATCACCCCCCGACCAAAAAGCTCGACGTATCGTATTATCGCTCTGTGCCACTAGTATCTCTCCACCTAAAAAATCAGCCATGATCCGTGCTAAAATAACACCAAAAAAAAGAGAGTAAACTGGTATGACCGACAGCAGAGCAAGCACCGTACTCATAGAAGGCAGTTTCTATCCTTGTAGGTGTCCCAAGGTGATACCGAGAGCCTGTGGACCCGACCGGGGGTGGCCCACATCCCGAATAACGATAATGGAGTCAAAGCGTCACGATCGAGGTCACCACTCGCGGTCAGACACACCGGAGCCTCCATCGCCACCGAGCTATACCTCAAGCCACCAGGAGACCCACAAGAGGTCCCACTCACGTCATTCCCCATCGCCGGAGCACAGAGCCGGCAGATCATCGCGGAACACATCATCCGAGAGAAGGCGAAGACGTAGAAGTAGCTCGAAGCAACGTTCACCACTGACAATATCCCGAAAACGTTCGCGATCGAGTGAACGCTCAAGGAGGCACTCGAGACGCGAGAGAACCCCCTCAAGATCGCGGGGCAAGAATAGATCGCGTGATCGACGAAGAAGTAGATCAAGAAGTGTCAGTAGAAGTTCAACCAACAGCAGAAGTCGAAGTAGAAGCAGAAGTCGAGGTAGAAGGGACAGGGACCGTCATCGAGAGGGCAGAAGACATCATCGTTCACCAGACTCGGATCATCACAGTGAACAAGTTGTGGTTATTCAGCCTGTTTTACCAGCACCACCTGTTGTTCCATTACAATCCAATGCCTTTGCCAATGATGGCAGCTTCATGGAGATGTTCAAGAAGATGCAGGAGCAGATGCCAGCAGTTCAGAAGCCAACGACGTCGACTCTCGAGGAGAAACCAGTGGCACCACCACCACTGATGGTGGGAAAAAGACGTGGGGGGAGAATTCTGAAGACTGGAATGGTTGCTAAACCCAAAACGGAGGAAAAGGGAGAACAGCCTAAGGATGCTTGGTCGTTGTACATGGCGGAGGTGAAGAAGTATCGGGAAGTCTGCTGTCAGGAGGAGGACAATACCAGGCCTCTTGTCAAATAATCATCTTCACTCGTGATGATTTTTACGTTATTATTATAGTCTTAATGGACAGTCAGGCAGAAGTATCAGAAGAAAGAGAGAGAACAGAAGAAAGAGGGAGAGTCAAATATTTCAATGATTGGTTTTATTATCTTTATTCTACTTCCTCTTTAGTGTAAACGGGGAAGAGACTATGAAGACAATTAAGAGACACGAGTGTTTTGGTGTTTTATTATGATAAGAGAATATTCATTATTACGAGATAATTGGTCAGAGCGAGATACGATGCGTACAGCTGTAATAATTCTTTCGTTGTTCATTCGTGTAACTGAAATGATAGAGAATAGATTGTATTGCTGGATAGACTATTTAAGGTGTTGTACTCACACTTTATCATTACGATTTATTGACAGCAGAAGGTTCGTAAGGAAACACTAGCAAGATGAAGAAAGAAGATCTGACTATGGAGTATGTGGAGAACTACAGGACGGTACCTTCCGATCCAAGGTTCCCCAATACAAATCAAACCAGGTAATTGTGGATGATCAACGGTTAGTTCAGTTCGAGTGATAATCGACTTCCTTGCATGTTTTTAAGAATATTCAAGTATCTTTTACAGTTTAGTATAGACCACACACTGAGAGAAAAACAGTCAAGTTCTCAAAAAAGTCTTGTTTGGGCCAACAAAATCGATGGTTGAAAGTTGCCAAAAAAGAAATTGTTTGATTCGAATTTGAAAGCCTCAAACATGAATAATTGCTCTGCTGCTCAAGAGGCAGATGGATAGATAGATAGATAGATAGGTATATAGATAGATAGATAGATAGATAGATAGATAGATAGATAGATAGATAGCAGCAATTTATTATTTCCCTGAGATACAAAAATCCCCCAAGGGAAAACCAATTTAAAAAATCAGATACAATAAGCAGAACAGATGTGGACGTCCGCATGAAAAGGGACCACTTTGGCACTATTGGAGTTATGTATATTCCCATAATTTTGATCTGATTCTGAACATTTAGAGCCCAGAATGAACTTGATAGCGTAAAGAGTGACGACGCTAAAGAAGATCGAAAAAATAATTTAAAATGGGTTTAAATGGGAGTTGGCAAGAGAAAAACGTGAGTATCTCGGACACTAGAATCGACAAAGTGGTCCCTTTTCATGCGGACGTCCACAAATAATTCACACGAGACAGTACCTTTTCAGCGTGAAAATATCTCATATAGAGGGAAATTTATCAAGAAATATTTTGTTCCTAAGTTACAAAATTGCTATCATATCATTATTATTATTTGATTTAAGGCCCGATTAGATTATCTTTCGAACGCGATCTTGGTTGTTTTTTTATTTTGACAATCTGAAAGGATCTCCAATTGCTATTCAGCTTTACATAGCCCTGGAGTCTCCAAAAATTATGATTCTACAATGAAAAAAACGTTGAAAAAAGGTTGAACATTTTCAAAGAGCGTTTTTGAATAACATTGGGAAATAAACCCAATAGGGAGGAAATTGCAAATTAATAATTTGATGTATCTAGTCGCTGTTAGATCGTCGTTTGTCACAGTAGTCAATGGCTGTCAGATCGCTAGTTACCATGATAAATTATCGATTTACTATTTCTTCTCTATCGGAATTATTTCTTAATCTTTATTAAAAACGCTCTACGAAAATGTTTATTTTTTTCTACTTTTTTTTGATTTTACAATTATAATTTTCAGCGACTCCTGCGTGATGTAAAATCCAATGGAAATTGTGATATATTTTACATTATGAAGATGGAAAAACAATCAAGATAACGTTCGAAGGATAATCCATCCGGGGCCTTAAGTCAAAATAACAAAACAAAAAATAATTAAATTAAGAAATAGTTGAATGCAGCCGAAATCCCTAATTACTGGATGACCGGATCATATTTTTCTATTTATTAAATGCCGATCAATAAAAAAAATGATTGATCACATGATTATACATGAGTAACATTACTGAAAAATGAAATAAACAGTACAATTTTCATTTTATTATTTATGAAATATTCAATGGAAATAGAAATTGTCGAGAAACTAGCTCCTGTCCAGAAATCGACCTGTTTATCCTAGATGACAAGTCCTTATGGCCCTGAATAACTGGAATTAATAGTGAAGAAATAAAACTATACGAGTCAATTTCGCTTGGATCGCAATTCGTTGAAAATCTCAAAATCGTAGAGAGATGGTGAAATCTTTAAAAAATACCATTTCATTACTTGTGCATAAAGTACAATTTTCCCACTTGCCACACATCGTAACGAAAAATAGCGTCGCTATTCGTGAAAAAAGTGTACTTCGACCCTTGGGAAGGTAGCGCTCGCCGAAGGCTCCGCTTCGCTCCGCGTCCGTGAATCTTTGCCTACGGCCGGAATGACAAAAAAAAATTATTTCTGACGAATATGATTGCAGCCATCCGCCTTCGGCTCATGTTGCAAACCTCATATTCGCCAGAAAAGTTTTTTTCGGCCTAATGACGAAATATACTATTCGTTACGAGTGCGGAAAAGAGTTTTTTGACTCGTGGGAGGTTAGCACGAGCCGAAGGCGAGTGATATAATCCCACGAGCCAAAAAACACTTCCCACGAGTATCGAACGATATTTTTCATCACAATGTGTGGAAAAGGGACGTTTTAGGCACGCGAAGCATGCCTAAAAAGTTGCTTCTTCGCACAGCGTGATGAAATAGTATATTTCATACGAGTGCAAAAAACATTTTTTTACGAGTTACGAACAATATTTTTCATCACAATGTGGCGAAAATTGGGCTTTTAGGCACGCGGAGCGTGCCGAAAAGTTCACTTTTCGTCACAGCGTGATGAAAATATTGTTATCGTCTGATGACATAATGTATGCACTCCTACCGAAATGTACTATTTTGTAGGGAAAAGCGAGATCTACAAAATGGTTTCATAAACATCCTGCTATCTCCCTGAGATTCAAAAATATTTATTAAACACAGGAATCAGCCTTGAAGTAAAGAAACAAGATGAGTCAATTGCAATCACTGTTACAAAAAAATTGAAATTCCATGGGCAGTTTAATAATAATTGTCAAGGGGTCGGGTGAATAATGAAATTTCAGATCAGGCTAGAATTGAATCAAAAACAAAAAATGTTCCAAAATTCAGTAGCGAAGCGATAAAACGGTTCAAGTCCTTCTTGATCATTGGTCATTTTTCAGTGAATATTTCGGAATCTGAGGGAGATGGAAACTTTTTGTCGAAACCTTTTTTTAAGCCCGCATTTCGCCCGAGAAAAACGGTCATTGTAAAAATTTCGTTATCTTCTTTAGATTTGAAGATATTCCTCGAAAACGTAGCTAAGAGCTAAGTCCACTTGAACCGTTTTATTCGCTTCGCTACTGAATAGAATCACATAGAACTTGTGCTATCCCTTGATAGGACAACGGAGATTCTTGAAGGGAGAGGGTAAAGAAAAAAAAAAGCACTGAAAATTCAATCGAGGTCTAAATTTATATGCAGGAGGAAGGCGAGAATTCGTCAATTTACTTGAATTATTGATTAAAACATGAATATTCAGTACCGAATAACGCAAAATTTTCAATGAATTTACCATTCAAAAATATATTAACCCGAATTTTCCTCATTTCTAGAGATTCTCATGGAATACAGGAACTGAAATTCAAAGTTTTCATTGATTTTGTTTTCATAAAATTGTGAATTTTCAATGACGAAATTTCTCCCATGTTGGTTGGATTGACGTATGGTAGCCTAAACAGCACTTTTATGAACGTTGATTAATTAGCCGAAATAAGAAGAACAATCTATTATTTCAACTAATTGATTAACCATCCAAAAATGCTGAGGACCGTCTAGGCCATATACATCCATTGAGCCATCATGAATATTTTAAAGGTAAAAAATCCCATTCAACAAAATTCTTTGAAATGTCAGTGAAACTGTTACTGGATAAAAATTTCCGAAAAATGATTTCTAACATCCATGATCAGTTTTTTCGAAATATCTTGGAATCTACGGGACGAGGAGGCAAAATGGATACTTTAGAATTTTTTTTCGAAAATTTTGAAAAAAAAACTCTGTAGCTCAAGAATTGGAGGCCCTGGACTATTTTTAAAATTTTAAGCATCTGCGGGGCAAACGGACAATAAACAATTAAATTTTTTGTACTAATTATTCGTTTTATAGAGATAATCGTTCTTCAATGTATGATAAATCTCACTCCAATAGACCGCGAATTGAAAAAGTCATAGTAGTCTCCCCTTAAAAAACGAAAATGTCCTGAACAAACACTAACAAAAAGTTCATTAAATTTAACGTTACGTAAATTTTGGTGTCCCCCCGACTTTTGTTTACTATTTCTTCTGTTGCACAGAAAAATTCCCAGCTTCTTTCAAATTTTTTTAATTTTAATTCTGAGTTTTAATTTTTTTCTTTTCAGTTTCTATAATTCTCTTTTTCAACTATTCGAAGATAACTTTTTCATAAGAGGTTTCTATTTTTTTATTTTTCAGTTTTTTATTTCTCAATTTTTTAGTTTTTTTTTTATCGATCAATTTGCAATTTTTCGTCGGGGGTTTTTAATTTTCAATTTTTCATTCTTTATTTTTCAGTTTCTCAGTTTTCTTATTTTTTCAGTGTTTCAGTTTTCTAGTTTTTCAGTTCCTCGGTTCTTCCGTTGCTCAATTCTTAAATTTTTGAATTTTTGAACCGTTTAATTTTGGAATTTTTACATTTTTGAATTTCTGAATTTTTGGATTTTAAACAGGCAATTTAATTGAAAACTTTTTCATCGGGGGTTTTTAATTTGCAATTTTCAAGTTTGAAGTTCCCCGCCAGTTTCTCGTTCCGGCCTAACTACCAACACATTTTTTTCACACCCAAGCAGCACAGTTCTGGAGGGTATATCTGCAAGTATACCAAAAAGGCTGTCTAATGTCTGTCCAAAAAGGTAACTTGTGTCTAGAAGTTACCTAGAAGTTAACTAAAAGTTATCATATGACTGCAAGATACCTTTTGGACGGACATTAGTCTGCCTTTTTGGTATACTTTCAGATATCTTTCGCAAGGTTTGCTACTTGGGCAGTTACTATCCTAGGGATATTTCGTTCAGCCTAGTGATTTTCGACGAATCATTTACAATTTATGATTTTTTGAGAGATTTGACTCATTAATCTCAACATTGGTGTGTCGGGTAGAATCCTGAAAGTGTTAGCTTTCGTTCACGTACAGCCACAACTATTTTTACTCAGTTTTCGTGAAGTAAAGTGGATTTAACCGCATGTAAATGTGCCCTAGGGACTTGTCAAAAGTCTATACCCCTCCTTTGGGTGTCGTCGGGGTAAAAACGTTACACTGGTTTTTTAAAGGGAAAATTTCAATAATTTGTCCATTACAACAACAGGGATAACAATGCATTTCATGCATTCCTTATGCATTCATGAAGAATCAATATATTTTTTACAGGAAAATAGTATATTTCGTAACGAGTGCAAAAAAGTGTTTTTTGGCGAATGGGAGGTTTATATCACGAGCCGAAGGCGAGTGATATAATCCCACGAGCTAAAAAACATTTTTTCACGAGTTACGAACAATATTTTTCGTCACAGCGTGATGAAACAAAATATAAGGCCTACCGAGCAAAATACCCTAGCGTAATAAACATTTTGCTATCTGCCTCAGATTCCGAGATATTCATTCAAAACTGAGCAATAATCAAAATCCACTTAATCCATTTTACCGATTCGCTGCTGAATTTATTCCTGAATTATGAGTCATTCAAAACATGTTTGAAGTGTTCATTTTCCCCCCACCTTCCCCTAATGGAAATATTTCCGGAAAAGTTCAACCGAAAGTTGAATTGACTCGTCATATTCTCAGATTTCACTTTATTATCGTCTTCAAACTTCAAGAGATCAAACTGTTGTCAATATTTTACTCATGAATCGTCGAATTCATCTCGCTTTGCAGGAACTGCTATCAGAATTACCTTGATTTCCATCGCTGCCGCAAGGTTCGTAGTGAAGAATACGAAGCTTGCCGCTACTTCAAGAAAGTCTACCAGATTCTCTGCCCAAATGCTTGGATTGAGAGATGGGACGAGCAGATTGCTGAGAACAGATTCCCAGGACGTATTTAAAAACACGTTCCCTTCTGAGCAATTTGTTGTATATTCCTTATCTATTAGTCATTTCAACTTATGCGCTGGTAATTCAGGAATGCTTTGAAAGAAACAACTTCGTTGAAGATAATGTAAACTTATGAATAAATATTCAGAATACAAAAGTCATTCATTGAGTTGTTCATTCTATCCTATTGAGATTATCTTCTCCTTGTTTTTCTTGAGTCTAATCAACCTGTTGCTTTTGTTGTTTCCATGCAAAAACGACTGAATGAATTTCAATGAGATTCTCACTGTTAAGGATATCCAAGTATCTTTTACATTTTCAATCATGAAATTTGTCAATTAAATTGTGTGAGAAAGATTTTTGAAAAAAATTAATATTCAGCGTCACTAAAATCACATTTTGCACAGAATTATTACTTTCGCTTCCGAATGGAAGTTTTGTAATCGTTCAAATTTAAGTTTTGGATTTTTTGTGCTATATCGACCCATTATAATCCAAAAAGTCCGAAAATGCATTTTTTAGACCGTGTCCGTCCGCATGTGTGTATATGTATGTGACAAAAGTTTTTCGTCAATTTCTCGCTAATGAATTGAATCTTTTTTTTCTCTTAAATGAAGGTATTCCTAAGCCCTATCTATCGTTATTAATTAAAATTTAATTCATTGATTCATTTTTGCTTCCGAATGGAAGCTTTGTAATCGTCCGATTTTCACATTCTCTAATTTTCATTGGAAATGATGTAGAATGGTCTGAAACGTAAAAATACGAAGTTTAGCGACCATATCCGTATGTCAATATGTCCACCGCCACCTTCCCGATGGTCAATTTTTAGAAAATTGAGTAATTAAGTGGCTAAAATAATTTATGTCACGCCGTGCAATAAGTCGAGTTTATCGCACGCTGCGCTTCGCGCAGCCTGCTCAAAACTCGACTTCTGCACGACTTGACATAAAATATTATAGAGCACTCGGTAATCAATTTCGTTTTCAACCAATGTGTGTACAGACCTCGCCTTCGGCTTGGCCTGTAAACTACACATTCGTTGAAAACGAAATTTGTGCCCTTGTACTCTAATGTACTATTTGAAACATTTGAAAGTTTGTCAGATTATAGGTCTTAATGAGGACTAACTCTGTGCACAATTTCAGCCCGATCGGTCAAGTAGTTTTTGAGATAAAGCGATTCGTTTTTAAATCGTTTTTCACGAATATCTTTAAAATTATTGGACCGATTTAGATTTTTTTTGTCAAAATATTCGTCTCAATGTCCTCTACCTACCGGCGACGGTGGCCGAAGCGGTTAAATTGCTCGGCTGGACGGCGGGACCCGTGCGGCGCGGTTTCGAATTCGGCAATTGCGATTTTTAATCTTTCGGAAACCGTCGAACGCAAGTCTAGACACCGAGAATCATCGGAGAAGTGTTAGGGAAACATTCTCCGATGAAGCTCGGTCGATGGACGCCCGTGTCGACCAAGGTTTTCCATGGTTTCCCTTGGTCACCAGGAGAGTCCGTACGAGGGGTACAGCTGGGGTATACAATGCGACACGGTTGGAGAGGAAGTCGGCCCATGAAACCGCAGAACATGTAAAAACCCGAATAGGGTATATATGGCAATAAAAAAAAGTAAAAAAAATGTCCTCTACCTAGATTAACAAAAACATATATCCGACCATACACAGTTGTTGAGATATTTACCCTCTTCTGTTTTTTCATTAAAATCCTTGTACGCGCGCTAACGTGTCAAAAATCGAGATATCAACTTAAAATTTGGACAAAATCTTCCTCCTGTGATAACAAAGTTTCGTATTGAAGATGGAGCTCAATCGCACTAGTAGTTTTGGAGATATTCAACTTTTTCTGAAAATCTATTATGTTGAATATCTTTAAAACTTCGCAAACGATTCCACTTATTTTTCTTTCAAAATATTCGTCCTAATGTCCTCTACCTAGATCAATCAAAACATCTATACCTGTTCATACAAAGTGTTCGAGATATTCCCCTCTATCTGTTTTTTCATTAAAATCCTTGTTTTTCCAAATACTCGTCCGATGTCTTCTATCTAGGTCAATCAAAATATATGTACCCGTTTATACAAAGTTTCGGAGGTGAATTGAAAAAGGGAATTGCTATGGATCCATTCGGAAGCTTACTACGAATGGAATTGGTAGAAATAAAAAATTAAAATACAAATAGCACATAAAGTAACAGTCACATGCCTTTTGCAATATAGGAGCGGTCACCTGCTTGTTTTAATTTTCGAATTTTTTCAAAATTCAGTTGTAACAATAACTATAGAAAATATTCTAAATTCATTGAATGACAGCTTAAAAAATTTATTGGGATGTCCTTTTGACCGAGTTCGAAGATGAAAGCGATAGCAACAATCGTTATTTTGATTTCTGTGAAATTTTCCCAAAATTTTGTATTTTTCGAAAATCAGAATAAAACAGATATCTCTGGATATTGCGCTTCAAATAAATTCAATCATAGCTTAATATGTTTGTTTCAATGCGACTATGATGAAGTTAAAAGGTGGTTACAACAGCTGTCTCGGTTAACTTGATTTTTAGGATAATTTTTGGAAATTTCGAATTTTTCATGAATTCCCATGAAAGTCAACTTTCTAATGGTTCCCTTAAATGGGATGTTTCGAATGATATAAAGAGTTAAACGTGGTTCATGTAGACGACGAACTTGTTGAATACGGAGCTGATGGAGAAACGCATTTCAATAACTGGGTAATCGTTCAACGAAAATATAAATAGCGAAACGTGGATAAAAGATGTAACTCTTGAAATAAATACCACGTTGATGCGACAAGAATATCAGCCCACAAAGGAACAAAAGGGTAAGAGGAGTAATAGAAACGAATAAACGAAAAACAATCTGTTATATGTAAGAAAGGGATAATAAAAATAATAATAATAATGATGAAATTTCATTAAATGAAAAATCTAAAACAATTAGAATGAAATTAATTCAATTCAAGAAAATAAAATGGGCTATGAATAATATACAACGGAAAAAAATCAGCAAAAAGACCATTCGAAAGCATATTGCTAATTTATTAGTAAAAATAACTATACTATACGTAATACAGCAGCAACTTCCCACTCGTTTTAGTTTTTGAATATTTTCGAAAATCGGTTGGCTCACGATAACTAAAAAAATGTTCTAAATTGATTGAATGATGACTTGAAAAATTTGTTTGTGTTATGCCCGGAGAAAGATTTTAGCGTCGAAAGGACATGTTTTAATTGTCACATTAAAATCAAAGCTAAAATTATTAGATTTTATAATTATTGGACGACGCAAAGTTTTATACTCTTACCTTTTTCTAAAATATAAAGGAAAAGGGTTTGATTTAGGGATAGGGTTTGAGTTGAGACTAATTACTAATCAAGAAATTTGGAGTTGTAATGGGAATCAAATTTGAATTTAAATATATTTTGAATAACTATTCGGTTTACAAAAACATAAGCGTGATTTTACAGAAATCTATGTAGTTAAAATTCCTACCCCTGGAATGATCTGAAGGTTTCAAATTTGGGTCTACAAATTTTGTTACCCACAATTCGGTCTGTTATTTATAAATTAATCGATGTGTTTGTAGATCCCTGGGGAAATCCGTAATTTTCTCATCAGCAATTAGTCGTGCTAAAGGCTATTATGGATACTTTCACGGAATCACTTTCTTCTACTCGTTGATATTTTAATAAATTTTTGACAGTTGAATTTTAAGAGTTTAAGAGTTTGTTTGAGACTGTCCACAACGTATCACAATGAACGAATTCCTTATTTGTAAGAAAAGTCACCACTCTCGATTAAAGAAATTTTATTCCCGGATAATTTCAATTGTTCATAACTTACTATTAATTCAGTACTATCCCGCGTAATCGAAGAAAGGATTGAAAAACCGGACCGATTAAATGAACAATTTCCACCAGAATTATTACTGCTCCGTTGCTGCTTCAAGACTGACTAATTTTGATTTTTCTGACATTTTTATATGAATTTTGGCGTCACTTGTCACATGGGCTCCAACGAGTCTATTTTCAATTGGTGTTGTGTAGGCCACAAATCCTACAGTATGACTTTTCCCACTCTTTTGATTTTTATTGGGAAAGTAGTTCGTTCGGGTTTTGGGGTTTCGATTCATCGGTTTTCAATCGTTCCTCTGAGTGCGAATTTTCAAATTGTGTAATGGGGGCGTGCTGAATGAGATATTTCGTCATGTTGCACTCGATTTGAGTGTTTTTGGAATTTTTAATCGAGTTCAAATGACGAAATATCCCACTCAATTATTGAGTTTATTATTTTACATTGTGTCTATATTTTAATTTAATTTTAAATTCTCGCATCAAAAGTTTGGATATTACATTTAGATGTCCCATTGACCGAGTTCGAAGATAGAGAGTCTCTATTAGAGACGATAGCAACAATCGTTATTTTGATTTATTCGAAAACTTTCCAAAATTTTGTATTTTTTGAAAATCAGAATTCCGGGGATATCTTTGAATATGATGCTTTAAATGAATTCAATTATAACTAACAGNTACAAATTTTGTTACCCACAATTCGGTCTGTTATTTATAAATTAATCGATGTGTTTGTAGATCCCTGGGGAAATCCGTAATTTTCTCATCAGCAATTAGTCGTGCTAAAGGCTATTATGGATACTTTCACGGAATCACTTTCTTCTACTCGTTGATATTTTAATAAATTTTTGACAGTTGAATTTTAAGAGTTTAAGAGTTTGTTTGAGACTGTCCACAACGTGTCACAATGAACGAATTCCTTATTTGTAAGAAAAGTCACCACTCTCGATTAAAGAAATTTTATTCCCGGATAATTTCAATTGTTCATAACTTACTATTAATTCAGTACTATCCCGCGTAATCGAAGAAAGGATTGAAAAACCGGACCGATTAAATGAACAATTTCCACCAGAATTATTACTGCTCCGTTGCTGCTTCAAGACTGACTAATTTTGATTTTTCTGACATTTTTATATGAATTTTGGCGTCACTTGTCACATGGGCTCCAACGAGTCTATTTTCAATTGGTGTTGTGTAGGCCACAAATCCTACAGTATGACTTTTCCCACTCTTTTGATTTTTATTGGGAAAGTAGTTCGTTCGGGTTTTGGGGTTTCGATTCATCGGTTTTCAATCGTTCCTCTGAGTGCGAATTTTCAAATTGTGTAATGGGGGCGTGCTGAATGAGATATTTCGTCATGTTGCACTCGATTTGAGTGTTTTTGGAATTTTTAATCGAGTTCAAATGACGAAATATCCCACTCAATTATTGAGTTTATTATTTTACATTGTGTCTATATTTTAATTTAATTTTAAATTCTCGCATCAAAAGTTTGGATATTACATTTAGATGTCCCATTGACCGAGTTCGAAGATAGAGAGTCTCTATTAGAGACGATAGCAACAATCGTTATTTTGATTTATTCGAAAACTTTCCAAAATTTTGTATTTTTTGAAAATCAGAATTCCGGGGATATCTTTGAATATGATGCTTTAAATGAATTCAATTATAACTAACAGATGATTACGATAGCTATATTGGTTGATTTGATTTTTATGATGACTGTTGAAAATTTTGAATTTTTCATGAATTTCCCTGAAAGTGAGCTTTCTGACGTTTCTTCAAATGTGATGTTTCAAATTTATTCCAGTATGTGTAAATAAAATTTTTCTATCAATATTTTATTGATGGGCTGAGGGGAGAGATAGAACCGAAAAAAAGTCAATCGGATGTATAGAAGAAAGGGATAATAAGAATAATGATGATGATAACATTCAACTAAGTTGAAAATCTCCCAAAATTAGTTGAAAAAAAATCTTATTCAGTGTAATAAAATGAAGGATGATGTGCAAAATAACCATTCGAAAGTGTATTGCTAATTTACTGGCAAAAATAACTGTACTATATGCAATACAAGAGCATTTTCCCACTCGTTTTAAACATTCGTTGTTTATAAATAAATAATTGAAATTGGTTAAACTTTCGGAAACTTAATTGTGGATGTCATTAGTGATTTCAAAGCGCTTGAAATCTTCGACTTTCGACAATCAATTACTAATCAACAAGCAATATTTCTAATGTTTTATAAGTGAAAAATTAATCATTCAAGGCCGAAACTTGAGATTAATAAAAAATAACGCGCGCTCTCTATTGCACCATAGAAAATTCCAGGACTCTGGTAATTTCCTGAACTTTTCTAACATATCCCAACATTTTTTGAAAATAATGAAATGTGAGAAAAGTATGAGACCTCTTGGAAAATTCTCAATTGTTCTGTAAAATTTCTCAAAATCCACGGACTTTCTAAAAAATAATTCTAATAAATTCTCGCGTTTCCTAAGCTTTTCGAGCTAAATTATGTTTTCTTCAATCCATAGAACTTTTACAAAACAAAAAAATTGTTGAATGGAAGGAATATTCCGGATAAAGGTGGGGAAACAGTTAGTTGTGAATAAACTAATAATCTCATTGAGATAGATTCAAAGCCATTTTCGCAGGCATTATTGGGCCATCACGTGGGGTGTGGGGATTTACAGCAACTTCAGTAACCAAGTGACTCAGTCATGTTGTTCTTTGGTTGTCACAACATAAATGAGTACGAAAATTGCACAAATGGCGGGTTTGAAGTTGATAGAAGGGTATTCATCGAGTTCAGATGATGATGATGATGACGTCTCTCGTCCAGAGACTGTAGACAAGAAAATTAACTTGAACAGGTAAATTTTAACAATTGCTCATTATTTCGTAGGTTATGTCTACATGGATCATTGAGAAACTTTTTTTTTAGTTTGCCTTTACCAAAGTTTGCTCCAGTTGGAACAGGTGTGGAGCATTACGAGACAATTGTTGATAATCCAGAAGAACATGATGGACGAGTTAGATCGTTCAAACATGAACGAGGGAATTGGGCGACACTTGTTTATGCTGATTGTACGCATATTCTCTTGATTAATTCGCAGTCAATAATGGATTCTAAGAATTTCATCGATTAATTAGGAATTTAATGAGTTAACAAAAACATTAATTGAAAATTAATTAATTGATTGATTCTTCACTGATATTTTCAAAGCTTCATTCTAATTTTTAATTCTTGATATATTAAATAGTGATTTCTTGTGCGTAAAGTGAAACACGCGGAGCATGCGCAAAAGCCCACTTTCTACACATTGTGATGAAAAATCGGGTTCGACACTCATGGGAAAAGTTTTTGTGTTGTGAAATGAATTCAAAAAAGTGGGAAATTACTCTTGTATTGCATATAGTATCGTTATTTTTGCTAATAAATTAGCAATATACTTCGAAATGGGGATTTTGCGCATCATTCCCTTCTGTCACCTATAATTCATTGTTTCTTTCGTTTTATTAAATTGAATAACATTTATTTTCACCAAATTTTGTCAGATTTTCAACTTAGGCGAATGTTATCATCATTTCATTACTCTTATTATCCCTTTTCTTCTATACAATCGATTGTCTTTTTTACAGTTCTATCTCTCCGCATACTTGAATGAATTTGAAACATCACATTTGAAGAAACCATCAGAAAACTCACTTTCAGGGAAATTCATAAAAAATTCAAAATTTTCAACAATCATCAGAAAAATCAAATCAACCAATATCGCTACGTAATCATCTCTTAACTTCGACTTAATGGCATTAAAACAAACATTGTAAGCTATGATTGAATTCATTTGAAGGATGATATTCAAAGATATCCCTGGAATTCGAATTTTTGACAAATACAAAATTTTTGAAAAATTTCGAATAAATCAAAATAACGATTATTGATATCGCCTTCATCTTCAAACTCGGTCAAAGGGATATTCAAACAAATATTTTTAAGCCATCATTCAAGCAATTCAGAACATTTTTTTAGTTATCGTGGGACAACCGATTTTCGAACAAAATTCAAAAATTAAAAAAACTAATCGATGAATTAAATTTTAACTAATAGCGATCGATCGAGCTCAACAATACCTACATTTGAAAAAAAAAGATTCAATTCCATCCCTTCATTAGCGAATAATTGAAGTTTAAGAAGAAAAAAGCGAACAAGAAGAACTTAATTTTGAATGATTACAATGCTTCCATTCGGAAGCAAAAATGGCAAATTGAAATTTACTAAGATAGAAGTTGTTACATTTGAACATTATTCAAATTATGTTCCAAATGTTTCCGAAAGTCTTAGATTTGAATAGAAACATCAACAAACATTTTTAGAAATTTATAAAATTTCCTACAAATTCTCTCTTGCCAAGCACCTTCAAACTTCACCCTTGCGAAGATAAATGTAAAATAATGTGAAAAACCATTTTGAATTCATTTCCACTAATTTTTCGAATAACTTCTTCATCAATTGAATGCGTCTAAAATAAACAAAAAACATGTTCTCAAATAATTTTGTATGAACCAAAAAAATGGCAATTGGAAAATTACCCAGATAGACGAAATAGTCTCATTTGAACATTATTCAAAATATGTTTCAAATGTTTTCTAAATTTCTAGAGTTTATTTTATAGAATTTTTTCTCTATAAACTATCATTTCCTTAAATTTTTTTCACCATGAATAGTGTCTCAGCTTTCAGTAACGAAACATTTTTCTCTCAGTGCATGGAATAATGAACCTTTCATTTGAATTTCTCCAGACAAACCGAGTGAAGCTCTCCAGTCCTGGATGACATCAGTAAATACGATAATCCCTGCAGGTACCCTGATCCTCAATGACTCTCATCTGAGCTTCAGTCGCACATTGATCCTAAAATACCACTGGATCGAATCATTCGTAGAGAGTCTCCGAGACCTCACCAGATCAACCCCAAAATTCAACCTTCAAATAACAAACGTAAAAATCTACTGCAACGAGGGGAGAACCAGAACATTCCTCGGTCTCGAGTGTCAATGCCTCGATCAAACCGTCACACATTACATGACTTCATTGAATAAACTACTATCAGAATATCAGCTGCCTCCTTTCTACGAGGTATATCGAATTTATTCTACATTTTATTTTACAACATATACATCTCCTCACACTTTCAAAAGAGTTAGTAAACTTATTCCCTAAATCTTTTCCTTTCAGGACGCATCCTATCACATAAGTTTTTTGTGGCTCCTCGGAGACAAAGAAGAGGACCTAAAAAAACTAATTCCCACTCTCAACGAAAGCCTATTCGATATACTTTCAAAACATTTTGAAAATAGTTACATAAATATTGAACATATTCATTGTAAAGTAGGTAACAAATTGTACAAATGGCCACTGAGGTAACACTGAAAAAATAAAATTGAGAAAAAAAGAATAGAAAAAAAATTACGTGAATGGCCTTATAATAACAATGTTATGCAATTGTTTATACAAAGTAGTTTGATGACCCCATAGATCCCTCCACGTACGAGGGAATATAAATTGTCAACTCGAAGCTGGGAATTTTAATTCCTACAGCTCTTCGGCCACAAAAAAGAGGGCCTCCAAAAATAAGTTTCCACTTTGAACAAAAGTCTATCTGCTACACTTTCAAAAAAACTTGAAAATAGTTACATAAATATCGAAGTGATTCATTATAAAATGGGTAATAAATTACACAAATGACCAATGAAGTAACGATGAAAAAATCAAATTGCCAAAAAAAAAAGAATAGAAAAAAAAATCACGTGAATGGCCTTATGATAACAATATCATGCGGTTGTCTATAAAAAATAGCTTGATGACCCCACAGATCCCTCCACGCATTGCAAACTTCCTCAGAAAAGCTAGCCATCAGAGTGCAAACGGAGGGATTTTGAATCGTCAACCCGAAACTGGGAATCCTCGTGATCTTCTCACACCCAGTGACATTGATCAGCATCAGAGTAGGTCTCCTCCCAACTAAAGCCTCCAACGACACTTGAGTCACCTCAGGATTATCTCCCAGCACAAATTTCGATAAATTCGGGCACTTCTCCAGCACCTCCAGCACATCAGAATTCCTCAGATTACATCCACTAAGTTCCAGAGTATCCAGACTCATGAAAATCGACTTCAGTCCGCTCATCATGACCTCCAGAATTGAATTCCCTGGATTATACGTATTCGAGATACTCAAATTGACGATCTGCCTCTGGAGGAAGCACTCCACACTATCTCCTTGGATAAAATTCCCAGAAACATCAAGATTCACGAGACTTGAGCTGATTGTTGTTGCTGGGAACCTCTCCAACCGACAAGATCGTAAGTTGAGAGTCTGGAGGTACCTCAGAGGTGCAATCAATTCCCCAAGTTTCTCCTGGCTCTCTGGCCCCAGTGGATTGTAACTCAGATCCAGCACTCGTAGTTGAGAAGGTAAATGATCAATGGCCCCTAAAAATTGATGATCAATATCGCAGCCTTGTAGATGCAGCTCCTGAAGAGCTGTCAGCCTCCCCAGTGTCTCGTTGACACTCTCCCCTAGATTATACAAAATCCCTGAGGACAAGTGCAGCACCTGAAGACTCTTCTCATACTCCAGACTCCTCAAAATGGGCATCAATTCAAGATCCAAGCCCTCGTCACTCCTCAGTCTGAAGATTCCAGTATTTTTACACGACTTGAGTGACCTCAAAAGCTCGGGATCATCCACCTCGACCTTCATGGCTCTGCAAATCTTCTCGAAACGCTCGACAATTGATGGCACCTGGAGGTCCAGCACTCGTCCAGCAAGCCGGAGAACCCCTTCATTCTTATAAATAATATTAACGATGTTATCAGCTTGGAGAACATTACCAGAAGACGTCGTCAACTCGACTCTCCCTCGACACCCAGTCCTCTCCTCAAACTTTCCCACGACGTTATTCATCAAATTCGTAATTAAACTCTCGCTGTCATCCTGAATCCTCAATTTAGTCTTAATAATACTGTCATCCAACTCAACTTCAATTCTCACTGAATCCGACTGTCTCCCCTGGATATCAAGCCTCTGGCCCCTCATCTGCGAGCCAATCGGATCTGGATAATGAAACACTGGTGATGGAGTTCTGGAGTCCAAACTCCTGGTGAATCCAGCAGCCAACAACGATTTCTGCTTGGGTTTCGTCCTGTGAATTCGTGAGGAATTGGATGTACTAACATTGAAAATATCTGAATTTCCAGAGAGAACACTGTCTCGACTGTTCTCACTATCCCCCAAGACCTCCACCTCATCAGCATCATTGGTCCTTCTTCTCTTGGGGTTTTTATCCTCGTTTGGAGTCAAATTATTGGATTTTCGTTTGACAGAGCCTGGGGTCTCGTTGCTGGAGGTGCTCCTTCGTTTGGGGGTTGGCACCTCAAGGTCCTCTTCCAGCCAATTGTCTTCGTCAATCAGAGCTTCCTCACTATCGATCAAAGGAGCAACATTTCGTTTCGGACTCTTAGGTGTCATGATCCTCGATCTGTTTGATTTTAGACTCTCGATGGTTCTCCTGTAGTCCTCTCCAGCAGATATTCTTTTCTCTTCAGGTAGGTCTGGGGGGATCATCGGGGGGTCGTCAGCATTTCCATCTGGATCAATCAGAGGCTGGAGAGAGGAAGCCTTTGGGTTGGTCCCACCCTTTGGCGACGGCTTGGGCGTCCTAGGAATGATCAATTTCAACTTATTTCTGATGATCTGGTACTCAGCCTCGTCCTCAGGGCTCAGCACCCCCTCTTTTTTCCTCCAGCCCTCCAGGCAATCCAGCACAGTCTCCCCTTTAGCAGTCTTCAGTCTGGGGTCTGCTCCTTGTTCAATCAGGAAATTAATGACAACAGTATGGCCACATACAGCAGCATCGTGCAGTGGAGTAATCCCACCACACTGAGGACCCCCAGGATCATTGATATCAGCTCCATGCTTCAACAGTAGCTCAGCGATCTCAATGTACCCGTAGTTGGCTGCCTCGTGCAGAGGTGTCCAGCCACAGTAATCCCTGCAATTGACTGGGTGCCCCTGTTTCAGGAGCTCTTGAACCTTCTTCTTGTTCCCCTCGATGCAGGCGATCTGCAGGGGCATCTCTCCTTTGATATTCCTCTTGAACTCCACACGTTTGGGACGACTCTTCCTCACTGTTCTCTCCCCCTTCCTCTGCATCTCCTCCTCGACGTCTGACAGATCATCGATTTCGATTTTAATGTCGTTCAGAGAAGTCTCCAGGTCCTCTTCATCACTCGACTCATCACCGGGAATTTGCTCCTTCAGATCTGAAATTTGTTGTTTCAATTCCGAAGAGGTCTCCTTGTCCTCTTTAGATTCAGAGTAATCCAACATGCTCTTGAGGACCGATAATTTCAGGGACAAGTTCCCTGATTTTTCAGCATTGTTCAGAGCAGTGGTGAAGGCTTCATCGATCTGAGTGTCTGGGGAACTCGTCAGGACGAGTAACTCCCCGAGGTAGAGGGCGGATCTGCAGATCTCCTTGGGGTCCTTACAGAGTTCTAATTCTTTCTTAGCGTAAATGACAGCCTCGTCGTACTTCTCCAGGTCTTTCAACGTTTGGGCGAGGCTCACCAGGGCAGGAGCAAGCTTCTCCTCGATGTCACCGATCTCAACACAAGCCAGCATGTCCCTGTAATAGTCCAGAGCTTTCTCAAAAGCATTCCCAGCTGACGCAGCGTCACCCATGCTCTCGTAGATCTCCAGTCTCTTGCGATTGTTGTCCTCTGTCTTCAGTTTTACTTCGCTAGATTGGATTACTGCGACGATCTTCAGGAGTTTGGAGGCTGTCTCCAGGATCGATGGAGAGTTCTTGTGGTGGACGTACAATTGGACGAGAATTTTCCTGGCTTCACTCCACTTTCCCCATTTCACCAGGAGTTCTGCTTCGTGCAGGCGAGCTCTTTCTTTCAGAGTGAAGTCCTCGACCTTGGCTGCTTTCTGGTAGAACTCTTGGGCTGAGGAGTAATTTTTTAAACGTTCGTGGAGGGCCCCCAGGGAGACGTTGCTCCGGTGTAGGTCTTCATGGAGATTATTCTGTTCACAGAGACGTGCAGCTTTTTCAATCAGTTGGATTCCCTTGTCAGGTTGTTTCTTCGCTTCGAGGACGAGACCGAGGTTCAAGAGGAGTCTAGCTCGCATTGTCATCACCTCTTTCGTGTCGATTTGCGCTCCGGACTCTTCGAATTTGTCGCAGGTTTTCAGACTCGTTATGTAGGCGTTCTTGGCGGCATTCAGGGCGTCGCGTTTCTGCGCCCTGTCTTCAAGGAACTGACTTAGGCAGAACTGGGTACGACCCAGGGTGGCGTAAGCCCTCTGCTGCTCTATGAGGTCGTCGGCTTGGATTGCACCTACCAGGTAGAGGTTCTGGTAGATCAGAGCCTCTTCGAAGCGGTCCAAGCTTGTGAGGACCTCTCCGATCATTCGGTTACCGATGGCCACTTCCAGGGGGTCGTTCAGGATCTCACAGGCTTGGACTTGGTCCTTGTACTGCTCGAGGGCCTCTGGATAGTTGCCTGTTTGGAAGTATATGTCGCCGAGGTCTTTTGACACTTCTGCGACGATTTTGAAGTCTCCTTTCGTCTTTGCGCGACGCTTCTTCTGGAGTAATTCTGGAATTTTTGGAGAATTTTTTTGTTAACACTCCGTTAGTTACGAACGCCGTTGGTCACACCAGCATAAATCGACTTAATGATAAATTTGACAGATCTAGGACAAATCGGAAAAAATCAAAAGTGATCTAGGTCGTATACTTGAAGAAGTCCCGCGAGATTTTTTATGTTCAGTGTTACCCTTAATTATATATTCAAGCTCAAAGTTGCCATGTTTTTCTGAAAATTCGCCTTATACACGGTACACTAAGAGCAAAATCAACATAATATCACAAAAATCATTTCTTGAGCGAAAAAACATCGTATACATATTTAATCAATTTATGGTAGGTTTCAGGAAAGAAATCGGTGCTCTTTGGGCTAAGGAGGAAGTTACACGGAGAGAAATATTCAATGCAAATTACGTATCTTTTCCGTATTTCCGGAGTGAAATGTGGTTGCGGAGGAAATTTTACGCAGCTGTCAAGGAATTTTTCCAGAGCGTGTCATAATTTTTATCTAAATCTCCTGTGAAAAATTACGATACCGTCACTTAAATTTTCTGAGTCGATTCCGTAGTCGATTCGGTGAGTGAATTGTGAGTTCCTTAATTTTTACTGCACATTTCTCTCCGTGTACTGAATGAAAAGATGATGTCTTTTTTCGAAATGGAATAATATTCCTTCAAAGACAAGAATAGTTTTACAGAAGGAAAAGACGATATTGCTTTCCTTTGAACTCTACACGCTTAAGCGTAAATAACGGTTATATTTTTTTTAATATCTGGAGGTTTTCCTCTGCATAAACTCTCTATTCATTCAATATGAAAGTCTCTGATTTATGATTCACTAAATTGAAGCTTTTAATGTTTTTAGTCATTTTCTCATTTTCTGACACGAAACAAACGATTTCTTGTGGCAAGAAATTCTCACTTTATCATGAAATATTCATGTTCAAGTAATGAATACTTCACTGAAATCTAAAATTGTCTGACACATTATTCGGAGATCTTATCCCAATAAATTTATCCTCAAGAGATGAGATATTTGGCGCGAGAAATTAGTTTTGTGATATTATGACGATATTTCTCTCAGTGTACACACAAAACACGGCCCGTTGTTTCGGAATAAAAATCGGAAAATATAACTACTTATGATATTTTTGGCGGCTATTTTCATTGATAGGGCTTCTAGACACTTCAAAATGAGATGTCAATTTTTTTTCAAATTTTTCTGTGGCTGCAGTGTAATTTAAAAAATCGGAAAAAGTGCGGAACGGCGGTCATAGCGCGACCAAAGGAGTGTCAATGGGATTCTTTGCCGAGAATAGTCAAGGGAAACAACTGCGTGCTACGTAATAGATTTCCCAAAAATTGAGCAGTATGTAAAAACAGAAAAAAATCCGGCCGTTTGTTCACAACACAGATTTTTGAAAATTTGAGTCTCGGTTATGAGTGCCAGGCAAATTAATAGAGTTAAGGATATCCAAGTATTTTTTACAGTTTGGAACAGACCATAGTATAGATTAAGCCTCTTTGAATCATCAAATTTGTCAATTAAATTGCGTGAAATTTTTTTTAAAAAGATCATGAATATTCAGAGTCATTGAAACTACATTTTTCACAGAATCATAACTTTTTTTAACATTCGTTGTCTATAAATAAAACATTGAAATTTTTTAAACTTTCGGAAAACTTATTTTGCTGTCGAAGTTTTGTATTTGACAGATTTTTGAATTTTCTAATTTTGATTGTAAATGGCCTATGCGTTTCGCCATTAGCTGGTCTACCATTAAGACAGTTGATACAATAGTCTCAATTAAAAATTGGTCCGCGATATCCGCAGTTTGCTTGGTAAGCAAATAAGAAATCAGTACCTAAATCAGTACTCAATTTACTGACTTTTTACCGATTCAGAAATTCCTCCATATATTTGATAATAACAAAATAATAACAAGTTTTGGATTATCATTGGCTGACAATCATCTCATGAACTAGTATCTGGTGAACATTATTAATAAAGCTTTGAGTAAATCCTAAGAAGAATAACTTCATAACAGTCGACTTGAAGAAAACATATTGCGCATTGTAAATCCTAATAGACTCTGATCATCTCAGTATTAGACAATTAATATCGACTTGCCCAATAACTCCTAATTGGGCTACACGCACGAAAAAGAGAAAAATTTCAACAGAAATGCGAAATCTATTGACTTTTTCTCATCGAATATCTAATAGAATCAACGCAACAAACAAATCAAATTTTTCAATAGAACTCCTATAGAATTCCAATAGAATTTTCTAGCGAATTCGCTAGGTTTTCTATTGAATTTTTTGAATCCCGGAAAAAATAGACCATGGAAAAAAGAGACCAAGGGAAATTTTTAAGTTGGGTGGGTTTTAACACGTTTTGGGGGTGTGGGCTATTTTTTCCTGGTCTATTTTTTCCACCTACCGCATTTTTTCATACGTGTACATTCCACTGTCATTGATTAATATGAATCCAGTAGGATTTGACTCATTGAGTCGTTAATGTTTTTTTTTCTATAGAAATTACAATTCTTTCCTACTGTGATGAACCTATAGTGAGCTCAATTGATAAATTTGTTCGTTAGTTGGTCTACCATTAAGACACTTGATAAAAAAGTCTTAATCAAAAATTGTTCCACAATATGAAACAAACAAGAAGTCGGTACCTAAATCAATACTCAATTTACTGACTTCCCGTCAATTCAGAAATTCCCCCATATAGTTGATAATAACAGAATAATAACAAGTTTTGGATTGTCATTGGTTGACAATTATGAACTAGTATCTGGTGAACGTTATTGATAAAAGTTTGAAAGGACACTTAGCAGAATAACTTCATAACGATTGGCTTGAAGAAAAAAATTGTGCCTTGGACAATTAAACATTATTGAAAGTATTGTCTTCAGAAATACTAATAATCTCTAATCATCTTTGTAATTAACAAATTAATAGCGATTTACTCAATAATTGTGTGACATTCTAATGCCATTGATTAATATTAATTCAGTAGGATTTGGCTCATAGAGTCGTTAATGTATGTTTTTCTATAGAAATTACAATTCTCTCCCTTTATGATGAAGCTATGCTAAGCTCAATTGATAAATTTCTCTATTACCTGGTCTACCATTAAAATACTTGATACACTCAATCGAAAATTAGTCCACGATATTAAACAAATAAGAAGGCAATACCTAAATCAATACTCAATTTACTGACTTCTTGTCAATTCAAATAGTAACAAAATAATGACAAGTTTTGGATTATCATTTGCTGACAATGATCTCATCAACTACTATCTGGTGAACATTATCGATAAAGCCGTGAGTAGATCCTGAGAAGAATAACTCCGTAACAACTGATTTGAAGAAAAAATTGCACATTGTACGATCAAACATTATTGAAAGCATTGGTCCAGAAATTCTAATAGAATCTGATCATCTTAGCAATTAACAATTAATATCGACTTGTTGAATAACTCTTAATTGTATTACATTCCGATGCCATTGATTAATATTAATCCAGTAGGATTTGACATTTGTCACAAAAAAAATTCTTTCCAAAAAACTGCAGAAATTTAGAGAAAATCGATTTTTTGTCATTCCGGCCGTGAGGCAGCGCTTCACGGACGCTCCGCTCCGCTCCGCGTCCGTGAATCTCTGCCTACGGCCGTCATAACAAAAAATACTGTTCGTCATATGGCCAAAAAAAACTTTTCTAGCTCATATGATTGCAGCCCTCGTCTTCGGCTCGGGCTGCAAACTCATATTCGCCAGAAAAGTTTCTTTCGGCCTAGTGACGAAATATACTATTTTGAGGGATTGTGGCCTTTGAATAACTTCAATGAATTGGCCAAGACATTTGTCAGATCAATTACCATCTCTCAGACTTACTCGCAGTGTCCATGTTGAATAAATGCTGTTAAATAATTGATGATGCAGAAAAACTCATAAATTAATTCACTTGACGATCTGTTTGGAATGATTTTACGTGGTTAACCTCTGAACAATCACAGACATTCACGTACGAGGACTTTTGCCGCCCCAACATCGCTCACTCCGGGGATTGCCGATCTTCAACGAAGGAATATTGCCCCCTAATGGTGAGTTCTCAAAGCTCCGAACGGCGGAGCAAAGAGTGCCTCCTCGTAGGGCTCCAATGAGAATTTATTGAGTATCGATTCATTTGTAAAAAATAAATATTCGTTCATTCTATTGTTGCAAATCATGGCTATGATTTCAAAGACTGCCATGGGCATTGCCGTTGGCATCGCGGGCATTGTCGTCGGCTACTGCTTCTACTTCGATCAAAAACGTCGGAGCGATCCCGACTTCAAAAAGAAACTACGCGAACGTGAGTGAATTTTTCATTTCCACATTTCGCTATTTTTGTACAATTGCTTTTTGCATTCTGGGGGTTTTGTGAGGGGAAGAGGAGGCTGTGTTATTCTCGTCAGGAATTTGAGTTATTGTCATTGGGTTTTTTTTTCTCGATTGGGAGTATTTGAAGATGCGGTTGCTTGTTGGGTTAGGCTGATGGGAAACCATGAGGTTTTTATGTAATTTTTATTTGTCACTGCTCAGGGAGGAAAGCGAGGAGGCAAGCCAAGAAGACTGGATCACAAATCCCTGATCTCAAGGACCCTGAAGTTGTACAGAGGTTCTTCCTCCAAGAGGTAATTATTCTGGGGGAGATTACTTATTACACTAAAAAAATTATTTTTGCTGAATATCCATTTACTTGAGAAAAGGATTTATTTTTCCAATAGAGTCTTTCTCCAGTCGAGTTATTTCCAAGCAATCCTCATTAGGTTTGAATTATGACAATTATATTGCTCTAGAAGATGAGTATGTTAGTTATGACCTTGAGTGAATTCCCTCAATAATTATCAACATTAAAAAATTAATCGAAATTCTTATTTTCCCTCTAGAAAATAAGAAATTTAGGAAAAATGAATAATTAGGGGAGGTTGGGGTAAAACGGACACTTTTGACTTTTTTTAAATGTTAATGTTAATTTTTTTCCAATACAAAGAACTATTCTTTCCCTTTATGACGAGCCTAAACTGAGCTCAATTGATCAATTTATTTCTGAGTTATGAATAATTTTAAAAAAGTCTAAAGTGTCCGTTTTACCCCACCCTCCCCTATTGAAGGAGTTAATTCAAGGTCATGTGCAACATAGACATCCTTTAGAGCAACATGTTTGTCATTATTAACACTTAATCAGGCTCGCTTGGGGATCATTCGATTGGAGAAATACAATTTCAAAATAATAAATGCTTCTCTCAAGTAAATAAGTATTTGGAAAAAATAATTTTTTCGCAGAGGATAATATGGAAAACAATTCAGGAAAGGAGTCACACACCGAGAGAAAAACGAACAAGTTCTCATACAAGTCTTGCTTAGACCAAAAAAATCTCGGGTTGGAAATTACAGAAAAAAATGGTCTTATTCGAATTTAAAAATCTCAAACATGAATAATTTCTCTGCTTTCAACAATGACGAAATACTTGGCCCAAGATGCGGATGATTTACACGAGACGGTGTCTTTCCAGGATTAAAATATCTCTTATAGAGAGAAGTTTATGAAGAAATAGTTTGTTCCTAAGTTACCAGATTGTTAGCATATCTTTATTATTAATTCATTCAAGGATTCATTGTTTGTCTGTGATTATTGAATAGCCGAAATGAAAACGACTATTTCTTGTTTAGCATAAAACGAACATTTTTCGGGCGCAAAATACGTATGGGAGTATCAAATAACGAAGAAGTAGTGCTAGAAATGACATTTCTTTCCTGTACAGAGAATAAATTTTTTTCGGAACTACTGAATCCATTTTACGACAAAAAATTTCTGTTAAATTTTGATAATAGAAAAAGAAAACTTTTTTTGGCACAAGTAAGACTTGTTTGAAAACTCTGTTGTACTTCTCTCATTGCACACAGAGATAAAAACGAACAAGTTTTGGTTGGGCGAAAAAAATCGCTAGTTGGAAATTACAAAAAAAGAAATTATTCAATTCGAATTTCAGTCTCAAACATGAAGAATTTCTCTGCTTTCAACAATTACAAAATATTTGGCTCAAGAGGCTGATGATTTACACGAGACAGTGTCGTTCCAGGATGAAAATATCTCATCTAGACGAAACTTTATCAAGAAATATTTTGTCCCTAAGTTACAAGATCGCTATCATATAATTATTATTTCATTTAAGGATTCATTTGTTGTCTGTGATTATTGAATAGCCGAAATGAAAAATTGTCTTCCTTTTTTTCGCGTAAAACGAAGGCAATGGTTCACGAATTTTTCTTCTCCGACATTCCCTCCCTCCGCCCGCAAATCTTCCTTGTACCATTCCTTGCTCGCACATTGCTTCCCTAAAAGCCCATGGTAACACTAATTTCTTCCCCTTCTATTTCTTTCTAATTCCCTCAATCAATGTCGTTTACATAAAAAAAAAACATTTAATTTCTCTCTATATTATAAAAATCGACTGTTGGTGACAAAAATTTGCTACTCGAAATTAAGAGTCACACGGGTCACAAAGATGAGATTAAGGGTCACAAGGGTCAAAATAAGGATTATGGGAGTTATATGGGTCATATGGGGGTTGGCGAGCGGAGCGACCAGGGGGCGTAGCCCGCTAGTTCAACTCTAAAAAAGGGAAATTTCGTGAAATAATTCATTTGATTCAAGTAATCGATTAACAACTAATTGCTTATTTGATTTAACAGTTATTATTGCCTTCATCAATAACATATGCGGATAGAAAAATTCAATAAGTTGAATGAGAATGCAATAAATTAAGTAATTTAGAATTTTTTCCAGAAATCCATAGGATCTAACTTTTGGGTGGTACTATCTCGGGATATACCTTAAGCCACCTTGTTTCTCTGTAAAGAGCATCGGAAATGAATCTAATTTGCCTTTTTCTAATGTCTTATCCACACACACATCATGATTAAAGGAAATTAAATATTCAATTCTCTTTTTTCTTTATAAATAAAATTAATGAAGGGACATGAAATGTGGGAAAAAATGTGTGAGGAAAACTTGGGGGGCGGGGGGAATGTCCGGAAAATTTTGTCGAGGAAAAAAAGACGGACCACCAATGGAGCTTACCCTCGAAGTAGGAACTAGATTCCCATTATTCATCGCAGTAAGGGAATTATTATTCAAAATTCAAATTCTTACACTATTGATACCAAAATTGTAAATGGTGTGAGGATTTGGGTTTCGCTAAAAAAAATTCATTGCCTCTCACCAATTTTCATCTAACAAATACCCAAAAAAATGCACCATTCACACTAATCATGACATTATCCTTCAAACAGGTGCAACTTGGTGAAGAAATGTTGACTTGTGGTGACGTAGAGGGTGGAATCGAGCATTTGGCAAACG
Organism: Diachasma alloeum; assembly: GCF_001412515.2. Taxonomy (NCBI): domain Eukaryota; kingdom Metazoa; phylum Arthropoda; class Insecta; order Hymenoptera; family Braconidae; genus Diachasma; species Diachasma alloeum. The sequence goes on along the minus strand of NW_021680821.1, from coordinate 45,932 downwards.
CCGTAGCTGTTTGTGGTCAGCCGCAGGAGCTGCTGCGTGTCCTCCAGAAAACAGTACCACCACAAGTATTCCACCTCCTTTTGCAGAGATTACCCGCCGTTGGACAGGTAATCATAACGAAATAAAGCCTTTAACTCCCCAAATCCCTTAAAAATAAATCTGACACCATCATCAAATGTTACAGAAACTCGCGTCACAAACCACAATGGCTGAGGAGGATGTGGAATAAATTGTCAAATTGGTCATTTCTACATAATAAAAAAATTGTTAGAAAACAAAAAAAACAGAATGATATTGCAAAGACAAACCACTAGTTGACCCAGAGATCGCTTAATCCAAAACTAATCGAACAGAAAAAAAAATCCCTCAAGTGTATAATCGTGGATATATACTCTAAGTATTAAGTTATCCAAAGGCACAAATTAAACCCAAATATCCTCTCTCTTTATTATCCCAGAATGGACTCGCAGAGTATTTTCATTGAAAAATCTGCTCGTCTTTACAATATAATATATTTTCTAAATACAACAACTATTCATCAATTACCCTCTCCTCATTTACTGTACAATCGAGCGTTTCATTATTTATCTCAACAATAATACGACGAATTCGATGTGATAAAACGTTCTTTAAAATTCAATTAATAATTTATAAGATTACGTCGACAAAATATCTCAATAAAGATTCAACAAAAAACAAAAAAAGTATTTGTACAGAATCAAAAATAAAGACAGGTAGTCTCAACGGTGGAAATGATTAAATTTTATACAATGATTACAGAGAGCACTCTTGGACTTGCGCTTGCATCAATTAGTGAAGCATGAACTCAGTGGTCAAGTGGTGAATCGAGATAAAATGATTCATCATTTTGTTTTACCACTTTGCCACTGGTCGGTAGGCAGTGGGGATATCTCTTCTGGTTCTATTCTTTTTCTGGCGTGCACCTTTAACTCGTACTTAAAACTTCTTCTCGGGCCTTTGACATCACTTCCAATGCATTTTTGTTGATCAAACTCTCGGCTAATTCCTTTCCAAGTTGCTCAGCACCAAGCAGACCCATACTGCTTACTTTACCGGGGGCTATGCTGCAGTAAAGGCGTGGCTCACGATAGGGACATTTTCTAGAACATAACAAATAAAATGTTTCATAATTCATGGAATTTTCTTAGACTAAAACAAGCGTTATGAAAAAAGTTGTTATGGAGATTCTGTTTTCTGTCTCTCAGCCCCAGATATTATTTAAAAAATGGGTGTTTCACTGACTTAAGAGGGGACCCAGGTGAAACTTGAAAGACTTAGATTAATGAAAATAACTATCGAGCGATTTAATATATCTCGTGGTACCTAAAAACCTCAGAAAAATTTCGTACCCAAGCCATTTTACTCCATATGTCAGGCGAAAACTTTTTTCGTGTTTTTGGCTTTGAAATGTTCCTCGCACTATAATTTTCATCCGATTCAAACTTTTTTTTTCAAAATGTTCGTTCGATACCATAGAATAAAACCAGGTATTTTTTCGATTATGTCAATTAGATCATAGAATAGTATATTTCGATACGAGTGCGACGGAATTTTCATGAGGTGAAGCCGAGGGCTGTCAATCACACGAATTGAAAATTTCCGTTTCACATATGTCGAACACTATTTTTTGACAGTGATGCTAACGACAGAGTTCTCAAACAAGTCTTACTTGTGCCAAGAAGATAGTTTTTTGAAAATTATCAAAAAAGGATTTTCTTGTGCCAAACATGCCGAGATGAAAAATTTTTGTCGCAAAAATAGATTTAATAGTTCAACAAAAATTGCATGCGTACATGCAAGAAATGTCATTTCCAGCACTACTCCTTCGTTATTCGATACTCCCATACGTATTTTGCTCCCGAAGAAATGTTTTTTTTATGCTAAACAAGGGATAGTAGTTTTTCGTTTCGACTACCTAATAATCACAGACAAGAAATGAACCCTCAAATGAAACAATGATAGCGATATGATAGCAATCTTGTAACTTAGAGACAAAATATTTCTTGATAAATTTTCCTCTATATGAGATATTTTCATCCTGAAAAGGCACCGTCTCGTGTGAATTATCCGCCTCTTGAGCCGAATATTTCGTTGTTGTCGAAAACAGCAACAGAGTGGGAGGAAAGTAGGCACTTTCCGTGCAGGGATGTGAAAAAATTCTTTTTTGGCAATTTTCAACTAGCGATTTTGTTGACTCAAACAAGACTTGTTTGAGAACGTGTTTGTTTTTCTCTCAGTGTGAACTTTTTCTCTCAGTTTGAACGTTTTTCTTTCAGTGTGAAATTTTTTTTCTTCTGGTTTACTCGTTTTTTTACTTTCTTCATGCCGTATACAAATTATTATTCCGAATAGTTGAACATTAAAATAGTACACAACAGGGGTTCAGAATAATTATTTTTATACGGTATGGAAAAAGGAAAAAAAACCGACAAAAATTTCCTTTTCCATGACCTAATCGAAAAAACATAGTTTTAATCTACGGAATTTAAAGAATATTTTGAAAAAAAAAGTTCAACTTGGATGAAAATTGTGGTGCGAGGAGCCTTTCAAAACCAAAAATACGAAAAACTACGTTTTCGTCTGACGTCCGGGGTAAAACGAGTTGGCTATGATATTTTTCCTAGTCTTTTAGGCATCCCATCATATATTAAAAGTCACTCGATAACTATTTCCATCAACTCAAGACTTTCACATTTCAGCTGATGGGTCCCCCCCTTAAAGCTGAGGACTTGCTAGGTATATCTAATTCAATATAATGTGTAAGATTGAAATGTATAAAAATTTGAAATAATAAATGTGTGGAATTAATAGGAATCGATAACTTTCCGATTATCAAATACACGTGGCAAGAACCTGCAACTTGAACTGTTGCTTCCCAACCGTCTATTTAATTCTGTATTGAAAATTGAAATATAAGTGGAATATGACGTCAGTGAATTATACGATTATTTTAAGAACGATCGACTTTGCAAGAAAATGGCAAGGGGCCTGTTCTATAGTTAAGAGCATTAACGATAAGGACAATCTTGCATCTTTGTTTCAAAATCAATAACTCTCAAGACAATTCCTTAATTATTCCCTGAAGCATAATTCAGGAGTTCAGTGGTAAAATGAGATAAATCAACTCAACTTCAAGAACCGTTTTCATCACTTGTGCGTAAAGTGAAATTTTACGCACGCTTCGCAAAATCCCACTTTCCACAGATTGCGCACGTTATATTCCTATACGCACTCGTACTTAGTTTTGGAAAATATCTCTGAACTACGCAAAAATGACGAAATTCTCATTCGGATCTTTTTTGCAGCTTTGATTTTGTTCTACAAAAAATATTAGTTTGAAATTTTTTAACTTTCCGATCTATAGGGAAGTTATTGTAATGATCCCGAAAATCGAAAGTGGAAATTTCACGATATCTCCACGGTTCATGACCCCTAGAATCTTGCTATGACGTTTCCAAAGACATGTCTGTCTGTGTGTGTGTGTGTATGGCTGTGAACAAATTTTGTGCTACGATTTCTCTCAAATAAACGATGAGAATCCAATTTGCTTGATGCCCATCGATGCGCCTCGATGGGACTTAGACCTGATTCAATTATGAACAAAATTGTCTCAGCGGTTCGTTAATTATTTAAATAAAACTTCAAAAAAAACTATTATCGAATTTTTGTGCTACGATTGCACTTGGATAAAAGATGAGAATCAAATTTTCTCTATGGCCATCGATGCGCCTCAATGAGGCTTGGACCTGATTAAATTTTGAGTTGAATCGTTTCGGCGGTTTGTTAGTTATATAACTGAAACTAAAAATAAAAATTTATCGAATTTTTTCTGCCAGTCGATTACCGCGCGAATAATGTTTTTTTCCGGAATCTGGATAAATTACCCCATTTAGAGTAAGAAAACAATGAGCGATGACCCAAATTTTCAATTGTCAATAACAAGTATTACCCTGGTAAAACTGAAGTCTGCGATTAGTGACGGGATCCACCGAACAAGTTTTGATACATGATGGGGGTGATGAAAGAGTCGGAAAAATGACGAACCCAACCCATTTTGCCTCGTATTTTAACGTAAATCGTAATTTTGCATGTTTTTACGTGAAAAATGCTCCTTGCACCACAGTTTTCATCCGATCCAGGTTTTCTTTTCTTTAGAATGTTCGTCTGACTTCAAAGAATTAGTCCTTACGCCCACGACAGTCCTGTAAAATTGTTAGGTCGCGTCGAGAATGTCAGTGGGTTTTACGTTTTTTGGGTCGCTGATCACGAATCTGTCGGTTACTTTCCCGAAAAATTGTCCCTTCAATTGTTATTAACAATTTTAATTGTTTAAAAGGCTTTATCTGGCAAACTATGATAGATATCGGAAAGATGTTCAAACAAAAGATGTTTGATATGTAAAAATACTCATTTTTTATTCTATACCTTTTCCCCCTAACTCTGATAGATACGGAGTTATCGGGGGGTGGCAGCGGAGTGGGCACCGCATGAGTACTCGCGCAGGGTGTTGGCGCGCTCCGATGCGTTTATCGGGACACTCGATGCAGATGGAGAAAAATAGTTGAAATGGAAAATATTTGCAATCAAATTTCCCATATAATTGATTTTTTGACATTTTTTCCTACAACCAGTAGTTGATGAGATATTGACGCCATCATGCTGCGTGATCGGGCAAATTACCTAGAACGCTTTTGTTTACTGTTGTTTTACGGGTAAACAATTGGAGATACAGGAAAAAATGTCGCATAATAGTTGATCCCCCATAAAAAATACACACTTTTGATCTTTTGGTCTTTGGCCTGATCTCCATTATTTACGGAGATAGAGCCCGTTGTAATACTGATAGTGGTTGCCCCCCACGACGGATGTGGAAAGGATGTGGAAAAAATGGAAAAAAACCCAATGGATGGGATTTGAATTAATTTTGTGTAATCGATGCGTCTCCACATAACTTGATTCTCGTTGCATTTTGAGCGAAATCGCCTCAGTGATTGTTGAGTTTTTTAAATAAAGCGTTCAAATTTTGCAATAAAAAAAAAGAGAAAGTTGGAAAATTTTAGAGTGGGTTAACTTTGAAGTTGGAAAATTTTGAAGTGGGTCAACTTTGAAGTTGCAAATTTTCAAGTGGATCAGCTTGGGAGTTGAGAGAATTTTGAAGTGGGTCAAGTAAAGTGGGTTTAACTGAAACTTGATTGAAGTTTGAGTTAACTTAAATTGCAAATGCGTTCTTTGCGAAATCACCCTAAGGGTAATGCCACAATGGATGCAACGCTAAACGCATGCAACGCATGAAATAATTATCCAACTGTTTTCTGAATATTTCTGACAATGACTAGCGTTGCGGATAGCGTGCACTGCATTCACTGTGGTATGGCCCCAGCGTTTATTAAATCTGCGAAGAAACTTTCCTTCTATAGGTATTTCCCTGGAGACATGTGAGAAAAAAATGGAATAAATACATAAAAAAAAGAAGTAATGAGAGAAAAAACAAATGGTCGGGAAGTTATTACTTCAACCCGTAATAGGTCACACCCAATTCCACCAACCCCTACCGGTCATTTTATTTCCCTTTGATTCGAATACCGTGAGGGCACCAGTTATCGCACGGTTAAGAAAAATTTGCAGGTTAATAATGGATTATTCGCGTTTCATGCATTAATTAATGAGTCTGATGGTTTCAATGTGAAGTCTGATGTTTTTTCGATGCAAAAATGATAGATTTTTATCGAAATTCCACTAAATTCAATAAATAGTGACGAAAACTGAACACCGTTCCCAGTCGGTAGTGATCGGACGCCCCAAACCGACCCACTGCAGTTCTCGGACACTAGGCATGTAGTTATCAGACGAAGTGAATTACAAGAGGTAGATCAAAAGAAATAGAGGAAATAACTCATAACAAACATCCGTACAATAGTTTTACTATTTTCCCAACAGTCATAAACCTTTAAAAATTAACACCAATCAATGATAAGGTACAAATATTTAATATACGTACGTAATATACATACGTACAATAGTTTTACTATTTTCCCAACAGTCATAAACCTTTAAAAATTAACATCAATCAATGATAAGGTACAAATACTTAATATAATGAAGGTTTATTCGTTATTGTTCTCTGGAAAGAATTTTTGCTGGGGGGCTGTTGGTATCTTTGTCCTCTCCGAGGCTATCATCCAATAATTCCTTTTTAATTTTTCTGGCCACATCGGGCTCCTCTCCTTTTATTTTACTTTCCACTGGTTTTTTCCTTTTTATGCCTCTCTTTTTAGCCACAATACTGGGACTCCTCTTCTTGGCTTTGGCCAATTCTTCCTTCTTCTGCTTTTCTGCCAACATCTTCTCCTTCTTGATTGAACGAGCCACTTTTTTTCGTACACTTCCCCCAAGACACACTCAGGACCTGGTTTAATAATTTCAGGTGCTGTTTTCCCCCTTTTCTTATCAAACAATGTTGACTTGGGAATATTGTATTCTTTGCTCACTGCTCCTAGTGTTCTCCCTGAATTCACGGCCTCCAGAGCTCTTCGTAAATCATCCTTGCTGTATTGTGATCTTGATTTTTTAGTTTTAGTCGTTTTTTCAGGCGTGGACCTAGAAGATAGAAAAAGTGGGTCAATTTCTCGATTCTACTATTTTGTTTTTTATTTTCATCATTGTTCTCATCATCAAATAATTAAAAGATTAACAAAAAAACCGTTTCAAAGAGAATACCGGCACTTGACAGAATGGATCTTTCGAGGTTAGAAGGCGAATAAATGACCGTGCGTTAACTGCGGTAGCCCACACTCGGGGCTTGCAGATTCCGGAAATGTGATTTCTTTCATAAAAAAAAATATTTTCTTCCTTTTTTTGATGTGTATGTATTCTAGATCTATCCCTCAACCTATACAAATTAATTCGAATCAATTTTCTACTCACATTTTGCTGGTATATCCTTGTGAAACCTCCAGGAAACTCAGCCTTCGCCTACTACATCACACTTGACGAACACATCAGTCACCAGACGGTCAGATAAAATATCTTCGTATTAATTACACACAATTATTTCAATATTCAAAAAAATTGTGACTTGTAGACCACTCATTCAACTCGACAAAGAGACAAGGCTAAATGGCCGTCGATGATTAGCTATATTTGATAAATGCCAAATTCCGTCGTTAGAGCGCTCGATTTCCGATAACAGGGGTTCGTGCGATAACTGGTGCCCTCACGGTATATTGTAGCTGAATTAGATGTTTCATTCATACCTGCTGCTCCCTCCCTTACGTGAGAACAGCATATTGTATTCACTGATCTTGTTTTTCCAAAATTTGATCACTCTTTCTAGTATATAAAAACCAAACCGTTCTGAAACCCCTTAAAAATTAATAAAAACATCTCGACTGATGTGAGGGTTTACCTACGAGACCCTTTCATCATTGATGCACTTTCTAGGTGCTTCGACAATATTTCAGAATATTCTAAAATTTTCTCGTATTTACTGTCTAGATGTCGACTTAAATTTAAAAAATTATACCGCTGTAAGGCGTGCCACTAAACACATTAGTATTTATAAAAAACTGTTCTTGAAGTACCATAGACCTTTCAAGCAAGCACGCACGAAAAAAATTCAAAGAACAATTCAGCGAATTCCATACAACATTACGTGGAATTTGTGTTGAACTTATATTGAAAATTCTATCAGATTTTAGCCAATTTTATTAAAGAATTCCGCAGCGTTACTGCTCGTTCCTTGTATAGAAAATGTCCAATAAAAAATATTTCATCGAAAAAATCGTTAGAACTTCATCTTTCTCTACATTTTTTCCAAATTTTTTTCCCTCTATTTTTCAATAAAAAATATCTCAATAGAATAAGTCGTATAGAAAAATTAAATCCTATTAATTGTTTCCATAGAATATTCTCCATTGAACGTTTCTATTGAAAAAAATCGCGCAGATAAGCTGTTGCTTCAATAGAATCGACCATGAACTAATAGAAACTAAAATAGAAATGTAATAGACTTCTTTAGGGAATTCGCCAAGTTTTTCTATGAAATTTATTCATATGTGCACCTTGGAAATCTGGGAAAATTCTGTAGAATCTTCAATTCTCCTTTAATTTCAACTTACTTAGGAGGTTCATCGTCATCATCCGGCAGGTACAATTTCTTCTTCAAAGTATCCTTGATGAGGGTCTGACCATTAAGCGACCAAACAGCACCAGTAATCGTCAAATGTTTCTCCTTGAGTGACGAACAAACAGCGACAGGGGCTGAACAGCCACCACCAAGTGTTTTCAAAAAAGACCTCTCACAGACACAATTAATTGTTGTATCCACGTCATAGAGTGGCTCCAAGAGAGACAGAATTTTCCAATCAGACTCGCGACATTCGATTCCAAGAGCCCCTTGTCCAACCGCATACAGAGCTTCATCAGGTTCCAACAGCTGACTTATCCTGTCGTCCCATCCCATTCGTTTCAATCCTGCAGCAGCCAGAATTATCGCTGCGAAAGGACCCTCCTCGTCATCTAACTTCTTTAATCTCGTGTTTAAATTACCTCGGATGCTCTCTATTTTCAAATGAGGCATGTTACGAGCCAATTGTGCTGATCTCCTCAACGAACTCGTACCGATTACACTTCCCTCTGGTAACGTTGCTAAAGTCTTCCCAGCCATCTTCTTGGACATGACTACAGCGTCTCTTGGATCCTCGCGTTTCAAAACCGCCCCCAGGGCCATTCCCTCCGGTAACGTTGTGGGCAGATCTTTTAGAGAGTGAACTAGGAAGTCAACTCTTCCACTTTCCAGCGCTAATTCCAATTCTTGAGTGAATAGAGCCTTTTCACCAATTTTCGGCAGTGATATGTCAAGTATTTTGTCGCCTTTTGTGCTCATTGTCACTAGAAGATAAATTCAGTCAATTAAACTGTTATCTAATGTCTGAGACGGGGGAAGAGAAACTATTTTTAGGTGAATATAGAGCTCTCCTTTTCTGACCATCACACTAGCATTGGCAATTATTGAACTTTCACATTCGAAATGAAAGGGGAGACTTTTGTTGCGGAAGTAAAAAAATGATTCTGGATGAGAAGTACGGGATCTCATTATGTTGTAGGTGATTGTTATGAATGGTGAAACAACAGAATTCAGTGGATTAGTCGCTACATTCGAGTCGAATTTTTCAATTTTTTTTCATTCTATTTTTCTTTTCTTCTCATCAAGAACATCAAACGAAAAAACTTAGAAAATTGGAGCCAAGGAAATTCTATTGAAAATATCTCAATAGAATACGTTATATAGGAAAATCGAATTCTTTTGACTTTTTCTAAAGAATATTTTCTGTTCAACATTTCAATAGAAACGGTCAAAAACTAATAGAAAATTCAAGAGAAATCCAATAGAATTGTCTAGCGAATTCGCTAGGTTTTTCTATTAATTTTTTTCATCCGTGGTATCACCAAACGCACTCTGATCAGTCGAAATCAAAATTGAAGAAAGTATCCTACGAATATTCCATGAACCTTCAAAATTTATCGGTTATTTCCCTCAAGTCTTGAGGTATTATAGGTGATCATTTTTTCCAATCGGATTTCGACCAATCAGAGCGCAGTCTTTGAGGTCTTTGAGCGCAGACTTCGTGTCCGTCAAACGACGTTTACGGACATTGTGAAGAAAAATTATGTTCGTCACTCGGCCGAATACGACTTTTCGGACTCGTGTGATTGCATTCCTCGGTTTGGCCTCGGCCTGCAACCCTTACACTCGTTAGAATGTCCTCTTAGCTTTTGAATATTTCGCAGTAGCTCTTCATTTTTTCAGCTCATTTCAGATCGAATCTTGTATTTGACCGTCTTTTGGCCGATTCTATTGAAATGGTTTTTGATATTCTTGATAAAAAAAAAAAAGAAAAATAGAACGAAAACAACTTAGAAAATTTAAGCCGAGGAAATCCCGTAGAAAATATTGAAAGATATTTTCTATCGAACATTTCATTAGATCGGCCAAAAACTAATAGAACACTCAATAGAATCCAATAGAATCGTCTAGCGAAGTCGCTGGGTTTCTATTAAATTTTTTCCTGCGTATAAAAATTCACTCTTTCTTCAATATTCTTAGGCTGAAAGCCCTCAGGCAATGGCCGCGTTGGCAACTTAATCCTTGCAACGAAAAACCGGTCAAATTTGAATTTTTCTTTAATGGAATTTATTCTCTTCCATTTTTATTAGCGAGTTCCAGTTTCCCACGACCGATACCAAATTGAGTATCAAATTTTTCATTAAAGAGTTTATGTGGCGTTCCACATCTTGTGCCAAGATAATTCTAGATATTAAGGTATAAGAGAAATTTACTAAAAAAATGGATAGTCCAGACTAGAAATCGAACCCGGGACCTGGTGCTCTTTCAGACTGAACTGTCCGGTTCCTAGCCGAAAATTCGAAGCCAATTAGAGTTTATAGAGAAAAAATTCCGCAACCCCCAGCCGGGATTCAAACCCGGATCTCCCAGTTATGCGCCGAGCACTCTTCCTAACTAACCTACCGGAAACTATGGAAATTCTTTCTCTTCAAATTCGACTCACAACGCCGCCTAAGCACCTTTAGGCATCAAATAAATTCATTCAAATTTCTCGTCCATATTAAGCGTCGCCGTCCTTCATACAGCAATCATTTTTTACTTAAGGGTGTTACGGCGGGGTCCATAGCTAGAAAAAAAAAGCAGAAAATTCAATAAAAATTGCTGAACAGATTATTCGATCCATTTGAATCGGTAATTTTAGTGCTTTTCCTATGTTATTGATCTATCGATAATGTAGGAAATTCACAAAAATTACCGCTGCCTCATTCAACTGCGTGTATAAGTAACAACTTCAAAAATTATTCCCATTATTATTGTTTAAGTAGGGGTCTTGACATTTTGCACGCGGCTTTCAAATGGATCCAATAATCTGTTCAGCAATTTTCATTGAGTTCTCTGCTTTTTTTTCCAGCTATGGACCCCGCCGTAATACCCTTAAAGTAGTATGGTCACTTTCCAAAGTGATCGTTGAGTGTCCGTCAAGAAAATCTAAAAAAATTGATCAAAAAACTATGATTTATAATTGATTATTTTCCCAACCCAAATATCGGGCAATATAATTGGCCCATTCGACATCACGTGGTACAAGCTACAGGGTTTTCAACTGATAATTTTTTGATAATTTTCTCTGGTAGTTGCTATATAAAAAACAAAACATCATGCAGTCGAATTAACCCCTTGTCAAACTGACAGATTGAATTGTGTTTATTTTTCCAATCTAAATGTCGGGCAATATAATTGGACCATGAGACGAAACTCACAATTGAGAAACGAAAATTGTATAATTAACACTCATTTCGAATAAAAATCCTCGGATTATCACAATTGAATTTAATCTGTCAGTTTGACGAGGGGTTAATTCGACTGCATGATGTTTTGTTTTTTATATAGCAACTACCAGAGAAAATTATCAAAAAATTATCAGTTGAAAATGTAGCTTGTACCACATGATATCGAATGGGCCAATTATATTGCCCGATATTTGGGTTGGAAAAATAATCACACAAAAAAAAACATATCCTTCAATACTCAATAATTATTGAGCAGACAAAGGGCCAGAGGACAAATGTTTAACGCAAACTTCAATCCTACGACTCGAATTCTCGTCAACGCCACGAAATAGAATTAAGGCCGTGACTATTCGCACCATTGCGTGAGTCACTCCCGTACACTCCACGCATGCGTGAAGTTTGTGTGTTTCACGCAGCCGAATTTTCATACTGCTGTATTTCACGCAGTTGAAGTTTCATACTACTGTGTGTTTCACGCAGTTGCATTTTTATACGCCTGTGTTTCACGCAGTTGTATTTTTATACACCTGTGTGTTTCACGCAGTTG
>NW_021680821.1:27030-33984 GCF_001412515.2 Diachasma alloeum | reverse complement strand
GTTGTATTTTTATACACCTGTGTGTTTCACGCAGTTGAAGTTTTATACGCCTGTGTGTTTCACGCAGTTGTATTTTTATACAGTTGCATTTTTATACGCCTCTGTGTTTCACGCAGTTGTATTTTTATACACCTGGGTGTTTCACGCAGTTGAAGTTTTATACTACTGTGTGTTTCACGCAGTTGTATTTTTATACACCTGTATGTTTCACGCAGTTGAAGTTTTATACTACTATGTGTTTCACGCAGTTATATTTTTATACACTTGTGTGATTCACGCAGTTGCATTTTTATACGCCTGTGTGTTTCACGCAGTTGTATTTTTATACAGTTGCATTTTTATACGCCTGTGTGTTTCACGCAGTTGTATTTTTATACACCTGTATGTTTCACGCAGTTGAAGTTTTATACTACTGTGTGTTTCCGCAGTTGTATTTTTATACACCTGTGTGTTTCACGCACTTGCATTTTGATACGCTTGTGTGTTTCACGCACTTGCATTTTGATACGCCTGTGTGTTTCACGCAGTTGAAGTTTTATACACCTGTGTTTCACGCAGTTGAAGTGTTATACACCTGTGTGTTTCACGCACTTGCATTTTGATACGCTTGTGTGTTTCACGCACTTGCATTTTGATACGCCTGTGTGTTTCACGCAGTTGAAGTTTTATACACCTGTGTTTCACGCAGTTGAAGTGTTATACACCTGTGTGAAACACACAGGTGTATAAAACTTCAACTGCGTAAAACACACAGTAGTATAAAAATACAACTGCGTGAGACACACAGTAGTATAGAATTTCAACTGCGTGAAATACACAGCAGTATGAAAATTCGGCTGCGTGAAACACACAAACTTCACGCATGCGTGGAGTGTATGGAGTGTACGGGAGTGACTCACGCAATGGTGCGAATAGTCACGGCCTAAAATTAAATGTGAAACAAATCCTATGAAATCTAACACGCGTCCACGTCCAACGCAAAGAGACAATCACGACTCTAATCAACTCGCGCTAACCAGCAACATTCTCACCGTTCCGCGAAAAACCCGAATAATAACAAAAAATGAAACGGACCCGAGATCGTATGGAATCGAACAGCCGAATACACCACCCGTATCCCCACGTAATCCAAACGCAAAATTCTCATAATTATGCACAAAAAAAAGGAACAATCGAATTCCACAATAATCCTCAAAAGAGTTCTGCGGCACAACTGCGGATGGTTACGAAAACATGCGGCAACGCGAGTCGAAACTCAAAATCTCATCTATACTTTTGGTTAGATGCAAAATTCTCCCCAGAGGGGTATCACCCAAAGGCACTCTACCCGAAGGCCATGAAGGACTCGATGAGGGCTAGTCACCGACTCCTCCTCGAATACTCAACCCTCGACCACTCGACTCTCAACTACTCTTCGAATACGCAAAAATCGCTCAATTTATACCCCAAAAGTGAAAAGAGAGCGAGTATCTAACGCCAAAAGATAGAACGAGAGCGTTATATCCACGCAGCGGGGTCAGCCGCTGTGACGTAGCAAATGTTCAGCGCTAGGCATGACGAAGCTGCTAAAGGGATACGTCAACCTAATAGCCATAAACGCGTAATTCGATTCAGCTTGAACCGACAACAGACCAAAACAACAAAAGAAAAATGAAACGGAGTAAAAGGGCAGTAATTAGCCCACATAAGATCCACTAACTATCATTACCTCTTCGGGGCTGCATTTTCAAAGATTACCGGGGCAGAGACGCAAGACACATCAAAACTATAATTCAACAGAACATATAAAGCACCATAAGACAAAACTTGATTCCCTCAAACGTATAGCGACCTTGGCAATTCACACGGTTGCAACGGTCGCGATTGGCCGTGTGACCTTCCACCGAAACTCAAAACCGAAACTGTCTCATCCCGATAAATCCATACACTGAGCGCCAGCATTTCAGCTGGGCCTCCACATTTCCCCGAAGATTAAATGCAAGGGGGATTCCTATCAATAATCACGTAGCTCGATAATATTTTGGCCCAAACAACGAAAATTTCTGGGTCCCCGATAGTTAACTTTATCAAAACTCCTACACATAGCACGTAAATACTATCCGGAATAACAATAATTTTTCCTCAATATAAACGATCACCGGACGGTCACTAACACGATAATTTTTCCTGTCCAAAATTTATGGAAATAAAAGGCTCTGGGTCTTTGTTTGACTCACGCTTAATCCGAAGTTCTCGATGGTCTATGGATCGTCTAAGAATTTCCCAGAATTCCTTACAATAGATAACGAATATTATTCGTTGTCGGCTTTCAAGATAATGTATTGGGCGTTTTTTTTTTAATAGATGTATTGTAATCGTTCGCGTTAGAATAACTGAATATGGTCTGAAAAAATTCCAAAATGTAATTTTTATGTGCTGTATGTACCATATATATGTGTGTAGTCTTATGGGTGTATTCATTGTTTTTATTTCCATATTATAATGAAAATATAGAAATTGGAAACATGAAGAAATTTTTTTTTCAACATACTACACTAAGTATTATCATCAACATCAATTATCAAAATTAAATTTATTGTGGTTTCAGAAATATTAATATTTTTCCAAAAATCTATTTTACAACAATCACTCAAAAAATCATCATTAAAAAGAAATTCAATCATGGCTTAAAGAATGTATGTCGATACCTTCTTGATTCGGCCAAAATATGATGGGGATAGCATACTGAGCTGTTAAGTAACAGCAAATAGTTCGTGAAACATTTTTTAAAAAATTGCTTTTTAACGATTACCGAAAAAATGATCATCAAAGTTAATTAACTTATGAAATGCCTTTTTAATCAGATTACGAGATGATACTGAAATAAGAAAGTCTTCGGTTGATGAAAATAGTTATCGAGCGATTTGAAAATGCTTCAACCGAAAAAAAATTATTTTACTATGATCTAATTGAGATAATTCAAAACAATATCAACTTTTTTTCATGGAATCTAACGAACATTTTGAAAGAAAAAAGTTACAATCGGATGAAAAGTATGATGCAAAGAGTATTTTAAAGCCAAAAAAAAACGAAAAAATACGTTTTCGTTTGACGTACGGGGCAAAAGGGGTTGGGTAGAAAATTTTTCTTACTTTTTTAGGTACCCTATGAGATATCAAGTATGGTCCGATAGCTATTTTTACTAACCCAAGAATTTGGAATTTCAGTATGGTACCCCCTTAACCCTAGCTTGGTCACCATATGAGGGAGGTGCCGCAGCGCCTCGTTTTTCTTGAATTGCCATGGATTAACTGATCGGTAAAATTGAAAAAAATTTGACTTTTCCAATCAGTGTCTAAAAAATTTTAATAGTTATAGAACAACATAATTCTCAAAATTCCTAAAAAAAACAAATTATTTCTGACAGAGGAATTATTTTTTCCCATGTTAAATCATAGTGCCTGTTACGCGACGTTGCTGGAAATTCGCTAAACGCACCCGGGCAGTGTACAGTGAATTTGGCAATGTTCAGTCCTAAATAACACGGCGGCACTTCCCCGCGAACGTGACTAAAGTCGCTGGGTCGCGTAGGGTGACCAAACTAGGGTTAAGGGGATACGTCGGTGAAATTTAAGTCTTCATTGGGCCTTGGAACCCATTGAACCGTTTGTGATTTCATAAATTTTTCGCATCTCTAGAGTAGAGTAAAATTTATCAAATTTAAAATTCATTTATTCATGATCTATTGCGAGTAAACTAAAATGGATGCTTAACTCTATTTTTTGGAGTGTTACGAACATTAAAAAATAAAAGCTAAAATCGTATGAAAACTACATGAAAAGCGTTGATATTCGAGTCTTATCACTCCTGTATCCTTAAAATTTGTTATTGCAAACCCTCGAACGGATTAGTTGATTTTTGTAGCACGACTTTCGAATTGAAATGGACAGAAAAGGATCCCGAACAAATCCTAATAATCTTTCGCGGGCGAAAAAACGTAAATTCCGTGGCAATAAGTAAATCAAAGGTAATACATCACATAAAAAAATTTCATAGACAAACCTAGCGAATTCGCCAGATAGTTTTATTAAATTTCTATTGCACTTGCGATTAGTTTTTGGCGGATTCTATTGAAATATTTTCTATAGAATTTCCTCTGCTCAAATGTAATAAATTTTTTTCTTGAATTTTTGTAGTGAAAAAAAGAGAAATATAATGAAAAAAAACTTGAAAAATTTGAACCGAAGAAATTCTGTACAAAACATATCAATAGAATAAAAGTTGCATGGAAAAATCAAATTCTATTGTCTCTTTCTATAGAAAATTTTCTATTGAACATTTCAATAGAATCGGCCAAAAACAAACAGAAAGTTCAATAGAGATCCAATAGAATTAACTAGCGAATTCGTTAGGTTTTTCTATTAATTGCTTTCGTGCGTGTGTTTATATGCTCTAAATTATTGAAGAGACAAGCACCATTCCTCCTCTACATGAATTGTAGTTGTCATTCGTAGCTGAATACATTTCTAACACGAATTGTTATTTTACATCCCCCCTTCCCCTAAAAAAAGTGCTCCCAATGAATATTTAGTGATGAGTACTATTATGTTTAACCATTTGCTCCTCAAATAGTTGTTTACACCAGAAATGGCAGAACCAACGTATGCAGGTCAGAAAGTGGAAAACACGTATGAAAAAATTTTATACACTGAGAAAAAAATTTATTCCTTCCAAGAAAATATTCTTGGTGATATCTTTTTCATACTCTTAGTAGAAGAAAATATCTCTTTTCGAACGTATTTCTCCAGGCCAGTCATTTCCAGGTGCTCCGAAATCAGTTCCAAGCGTGAGAATTATGGTGATCTATAAGAATATTCTTCTGCATATGACCTCGAAGAAACTCCAATAATAATTATTAACATTTGGAATTATTCCAATTTTCTTTACCTGAGAAAATCGCCAATTTGTAAAATCCGGAAGATATCGGAGAACATTGTGTCAAGGTCATATGTAGCATAATAATCAGATTGTTCAATATCACTGTAATTTTTGAGGATAGACTTGGACTCTCTGAAAATGACTGTCCTGGAAAAATTCGTTCTGAAAAAATATTATCTTCTGACGAGAATATCAATCCTTGGCAGGAATAATTTTTTCGCTCAGTGTAGACAAACCTAGCGAATTTGCCAGGCAGTTTTATTAAATTTTATTGCACTTTCGATTAGTTTCTGGCCGATTCTATTGACATATTTTCTATAGAATTTGCTCTGCTCAAATTTTCGGAATTTTGTTGTTCGATTTTCGTAATGAAAAAAAAGAGATACACAATGAAAAAAATTTGAAAAATTTGAACCAAAGAAATTCGATACAAAATATCTTAATAGAATAAAAGTTGTATGGAAAAATCGAATTCTGTTGCCTCCTTCTATAGAATATTTTCCATTGAACATTTCAATAGAATGGGCCAAAAACAAACAGAAAGTTCAATAGAAATCCAATAGAATTGACTAGCGAATTCACTAGGTTTTTCTATTAAATTTTTTCGTGCGTGTAGCTATGCTTAGTCTAAATTGATTACCTATTTCGAATGATTTGTCCGGATGTATTTCCTTGAGACATGCTATTACGTATCTCGTTTGTATTAATGCCAACTGCAAACCAATAATGAATTAATAATTATGCAGAGACGAGGGCAAATGTATGTAAAAAAACTGTTGAAATTGCTGAGTAAGCATGAGACAGTACTTGACGGCATCTCTAGCGGTCTCGAACAATTCCTCAATCAAAACACTATGCAGCATTAAAGTAATCAACGAGAATCTCTAGAAAATAGTCATAGCTCATCCTGCATAATTCAAAATTGAAATTGAATTGATCAAAGAGCCTTTCATTTCCAGCAAGTTGAGTACAACAGAAATTTACTTCCAGTAATTAATTACTGAATTAATTAATATATCAGATGTAATGATGACAATCGTAAAGTTTATCACAGAAACCTTATCTCTAATTAATACTTACTTCACTCTTGCGTGAGCCAATCCGAATCACCTCAGCCGTACGACTGTCCTCTGCACTCATTGTAATTTCAACAATTTATTCAAAAATAATAGACGACGAAAAAAATTACCTCAAGTAAATAAAACAAGACTGTCTCAAAGTACAAAATTCCATGAAATTCGCGGGTGAATATAATCAACCGCCAATGAGGTCAAAGTCGTACTTTCACTCTTGATTATTTTCTCAGATTGTAGTGTATTCGTTAAATAATTCCAAGGGGATATATCCGTGACTCGAAAAAAATTATTTCGATTCGGGTTTTAATTTAAAAAAAATTATTTTATTTGCACTACGAGGACACTGGGTAGTTCACAGTCACTGTCACTGCAGCAGATTGTGAATGAATTATTTATTGAGAAAATAAAAAATATTCCTCTACATCACTGTTGTGGAAGTGTGCGCCATGTCGAGGGGGCACGGAGAGCGTGACTGAGCCATCCTTTATAAAAAAAGCATGCATTGGAAACTGTCATGGCGGAGAAGATGTAAAAAGTGTCATGGCGGCGCATGAAGGACGCATTCTCATGTGAACTTTCATGAGAATGAGCCATGCGGCCGCGACGGCACTGTTCAAGAAAGCCCGCGTAAATTATAAATCAGATTCTCTATGTGAAATGAAAAATTGTTCGAATGATGATTGATAATTGGATAACTTCAAAGCCAAGAATGGAATGAAGCAAGTGGGAAATTACGTTTATCGTCATATAGTATTGTTATTTTTGCTTATTGTTATATTTATCACACATGCAGTCAGTCAAAAATATGTTCTGGGTGTTTGGGAAATTGCTTTTTTGTCCATAATACATATAGTATGGTTATTTTTGCTAATAAATTAGCAATACACTTCCGGATGGTCATTTTGCATATTATTTTCTTCTGTCGTATATAATTCATCGTTTGATAATCCTCTTTTTTTTT
>NW_021680821.1:8367-25500 GCF_001412515.2 Diachasma alloeum | reverse complement strand
ATATTTCCATACTATTTTTAATTTGCGATTCTCCAACTTTGTTTATGAGACCTTTTTTCGGTGAATTTACAATATTTCCTTTCATAACCAATACATTAATGTGTAAAGTCCGTGCCACGAAAGAAGTAACATCGGCTTGAGTGGTGGGGGCCGTGGATTGAAAGCTGAATTCAGGAGAGTGGGGGTACCCAGCGAGGTTCCTTCTTTCGTGGCGAGAACTTTACATTGACTGAGAATGAGAACTAAAAAATATTTTTACGAATTATTTGCTCGTTTCTTATTTCAGGCTAGAAATGCTCTTCAAAAGTCGCGCCCATTCTCGCGAAATTATTTATGAAGATTCCCCTTTATAGTACCCGTTTTTTTTCAATGCCATCTGTCGGTGTCCCCGCCGAAGTTCGTCCTCATTGGAGCTATTTTGAGTTCGACTTTCGGCGTTCGATTTTTTTCAATTCGAGTTTTACCCTTCGTATCTTTTATGAATAGATTTAGTAGCAATTTTTAGAGGAGAAGCATTGATTTCAGTTTGAGAGGGAAAAGTTATGACATTTCAAATTTCATTGAAAATTCAATAGAAATCAACACTTTTTAATAGCATGAAGATAAAAACTCTCAAGTTACATGAATTTTCAACCGCACAATGTTTACATTAAAAAGTTGTATTAAGAATAAAAGGCTGTAACTTAACATTCCATGACAGCAAAGAACAAGAATTAGAATGTTTATGTAATTATTTATATGAATTTTCAATTCACAAAAAATGAAGGAGCAGAAGTCAAATTGTAATTTTAAGTTCGAATTTTGAATTTGAAAAATATTTTAAGAAATTCCAAGTACGGAACGATTATATGAACAACAGATTAATTGAATTGCCGAGCGAACGGATTACAAAATTTCATAGCAACGTTGGAGTGCGCTTTAACCAAAGTTTCACCAAACATTGACTTCAAGAAATTTACTCTCTGAATTATGTTTGAGAGAAAGTTGAGAAATGAGTCACAATATGAAAAAAAAATGAATTGCTAATAAGATGGGATATATTATTTTCTTTAGTAGTATTGCTTTTTGCAATGAGAATGTTTATGAACAATGAACATGATTGCCGCAATTGCGTGATGAAAATGAAAAGACAACCTTTTAGTTTGCCTGAGGTAATAATGCAAAGTCTAAATTATTGGAGCTAGAAATATGAAAATTTTAGGGCAGGTTCTATTCCTGATGTGAGCATTCATTGAGAGAATATTTTGAAAAATGAAGGGATGTGTTTCTTCATGAAATCCAGCTTTAGAAACTTCAAGAAAGTTTGCAGATTCCTTACAACATCAGAGAACCGTCGGTCTTTTCCGAACATAAAATAATTTAGGAGTTTTTCAAAGAATTCATAATATAAGGATTTCTGAAGAAACTTCAGGAAATCCAGAGGTTTTTCGGAAAGTAGAGAAGATTTTAGGTATTTCTCAAATATTTGTGAATTTTTGAAAAAAAAAACAATGGGAGAACAATCTATAAAAAAACGCCGGAATTTTCCTAATAAAATTGATGAGAAGGAGGAACGTGACCCCGAACACTGCACTTTGAAATGAAAAAGCAAATTACTTGAGAAATAGCTTGGATTTTTTCAAAGATTTCAGCAAAAATTTTCAACATTCTTAAAAAGAAATCACAAAAATTTTGAGATTTTAGGAAAAATTTTGAAAAAAAAACTGTGAAAAAGATCACAAAATGAGTGAAAAAGTAAAAATTGTGAAAAGGATCATGAAATGATGCCAAGATAATCCAAATGAATGAATAATCATCAGACTTGGTCATATAATTTTTCAAAAAGAAAAATAATTGAATGCTTTCATAAAGTAGTAAAGGAGAACGAACGGGGAGACGAAGATTATAAAATTCTGGGATGCGAGCACTTTGATAACTATCGTTTTGCACTCTAAATAGAATTTCACGGAAATTCAGAATCAATCACGTATTGAAATATTGAAATCGAACAGATGATGAACCGAAACGCATTCTTTCCATTGATTTCAATACTTAGTACAATAAAATCCTAATGAATCATCAATTTTGGGGAGAAATAAATGAAAGAAAACAGGAAAGGACATCAACGTCGCGGACGCTTGCGGCCGCGACGGCGCTAGTTTAGGTATATATACGAGTGGCTGCGAGTGGAGCAGAGACATATAATACATAGACTGCGGGTTTCCTATCTCTCCTGTATATCGAAAAAACATGAAACGGACAGAGAGAGTTGCGTTTGTCGCCGGTTACTTTCTCTGTCGAACGGTGCCGGACAGGGGGATAGTCGTCATTGATTGGTGGGTCATAAATGAGGAGTAGGGGAAAAGAACGGGAACGTGGGAAGTTTCAAACACATCTACGAGTGAACGAAATGCTAGATCCAACGAATGCGAATTTTCGTAAGAGTTTGAAATAAAAATGACTCAATTATCATTTAAAGTCAGAAGTTGGGAGAAATTAACTCGCTACTATTCATTTTTTATATGTACTAAAATATGAGTGAAATTACGAAGTAACTGATGGTTGAAAATTCTGTAGAATTGTGGTTCAATGTTTGCAAAAGACGGTTTAGAATTCAATTTTTCGAAATTTTTCCACTCTGATCAATGCAGAAAATTAAGACATTGTTGAAGAAGTTGAAGCAAAGCTTTGCAAGCATTATTCTAGTTAGTCGTAACAATTTTGTAATTTGCTGGATGTGCCAAGATTGTAAAAAAAGCTGTTACACGTTATATTTTTTCATGGTTCACTTTTTTCGTGTCTTTAAATTATAAGTTCGCCGCCCAGTAAAAAAAATTCTATGCTGAAATGATTGTATTGATGGGACAGAGGATTGAGAGAAACAAACAGCACTTGATGTTTTCACAATAATATTTTTATATTTCACGATGATATTCGTAAATTAATCGAACACATATAACATATAATTATCAAATTATAAATATAAATTGAAAATAGAATGAACTTTTGAGTAGATGCTATTTACAGGGGCTGAGACCATAATGAAAGTGCAAAACATCTAGTTAATTCAATGAAATTCGTTGTAGAGAAAAAGTAATTCTATAAGTAGTTTGGGAAGATTTTTCGTGAAAAAGAAAATATCTCGCTCGGCATTTTGCTCCTTTGGAAGAATTTTCAGGTGTAATATATCACAATGAATTAAAAAACAAGTGTCAACAAAAAAAATTTGACATTGATGCAACGTTTTGAATACGAATAATGTCAGCACAGTAGCCATATCCAATTATATCCCCCACTCCGTGACCGTTCTTGCCCCACTCTAGGGACTATTCGACAAAGAGAGAAAACGGCGACAAAACAGCGCTCTTCTTCTCTTTCCTGACGCCCCCACCACTCGAACCCGCAGTCTATTTATTATATGTCTATGCCCCTAACTACCAATGTAAACAGCTGTTCCTCACGCTTGCGCATGAAATTAACTGCAATTACACGGTTACGAGTATTTATACGATATATGTTGCACGAGTGTTGACACGAAAAAGCTGTCCCAGTGAAAGAATAGTGAGATATGGTATTGGAGTAATGAAAGCAAACAGACGAGAGGCGATGTTCAAAGGCATTATGTTGAATCAATGTTGGTGATCGGGGTGAGTGGAAGTTCTCTCTGGAGTTGATGGAGTAGATTCAGCTGTGTGAATTGATTTATTTTTGCAAGGGGGATTTCTACCACATGAATGTCACTCAATCACTCCAGATTTTATCCCATCTGGATGATTTTTCTCGGATTCTAAGATAATCAAAGCTTTTTGTACTCTTGTCGTATTTGTTCCAACCTATTAAAAATGAAGTACGTCATCCATTGATTGACATTTTGGGAGAAAATTTTGGTTATTAAACAGTTGATGTAAGTGAATATTTGGATTTAATGCGGAAATATCTATAATTGGATGATTCAGGAAACCGTAAACTGTTGCTTTGAAATGTTGTAGTAATGCTACATATATTTTGAACATAATCCAATTTGCAACTGATGTCATTCATGGTACGAATGCCCAGATGACTCGCTGAGTGACACAGAGATCCACAATGAAATTAATGTGTTCATTATGAAGTGAACAAATTGCTGAGGGGCTACTATTCGATATGTCAGAGCCCTCGTGTTCTTCATCGAAGAGAGAGACGTGCAATGGGGCACTTGAGGAGAAACCTGGGGTCAAGAAGAAATGGGATAGTTTTCATAACTGGTTACACTGCATCTGTGTTGTCACTTTTGATTTGGAGCTGGGACAGGCTGTAGAGGTAAAGTTGTTACTCTATTGCTTGTTTTTTTTCTTCATTCAATCATGGAGCAGTGGTATACTGGACTTTCTGAGGTTTTCAATCTGTTTGGAGCAAGTGATAAGAATGGAAAAATGTTGATTTCATTCTGAAGCATTTCGAGAGAGCTGGAAAATGATAAAATTTGGTGACATTCACTCTGTCAATCACGTGACATAAATTTAGAAAAAATATATATGAGGTATTCCATGTCCAATGAGTGACCCTCACCCTCTTGGAAATTGATCTCGATTTTTTCTACCATTGGGGGACTAGAAAAACTATCTCTCAATTTTCTTTAGATTTTTTTAATAGCCCATTTCGGAGATATGATTTTTTTGTTGTTTTGTTTTTTTTTCAATAACTCCAGTTCTATTCATCCGATTTTGATTAATGACACGTCGAAATTTTCGATTTTTTACCATTTATAAGAATATTTTGAGTAATTTTGTTACCTCTAGGTGCTTATAATACTGAATTTTCCAAAAGAAAGTTGAAAAAATTGAATTTTCGAAATTTTGTCACGTTTTATTTTTTTCGTCTTTTTTTCAGTAACTCTTGTAATCAAAACATGTATTTTGAGCCGTCATAAAAGTTGGGTTTCGTCCTAGATCTATTTTATTTGCAATTTTTTCTCCTCGAAATTCCACGAATTTGGTCAAAATGGCGTTGATTGACTTTGATTATAAACAGTATGAAGTGAATGTATACTTATATGTTACATATTTTTTTGATATATAATCGAAGTCGTCAAACATTTGTGGAGTGAAAACTTTCAGAAGAATTCATTAAGACATTTTCTGTCCGAAATGTCATGGACTACAAGGAAGTCTTTAGAAATTCCTCTAAGCCTCTTCCCTTTCAAGATATTTACCAAATAAATGGGACTTACCGCTTTGTTTGCTCTTTCACTGTTTTACTAAACTCATTGAAATTCTTTTCGGTTCATTTTCCGTTGTCCTGACTTTTTCTGAAAATACGTTTCTTATAGGAAATTCTATGAGCGAAAAAAGGGCTTTCATAAATTCTTCAAAACGTCTCCACTCTGAAAAAACTTGCAAAATTAGCAGCACGTGATTGTTTGTTTGCCTTCCAGTTATTTATTTGCTCTTTTCACTTCATCATTGAACGTCTTTGAATAGAAATTCAAATTATATCAAGAATTTTCTTCATAAAAATTTTTATGGATTATAAAAAAGGTGTTTTAATCGATTCCTTTAAATCTCGTCTCTTTAAAAAGATTTTTAAAATGAATCGGACTTGTAATATGTCATTTGCTTCTCCACTTAACAAAATTCATACAAGTAGAGACTGAACATTTTCTCAACAGAATTCAGTTCTATTTGACTTTACGTCAAATAGAATTTTCAAACTGAATTTGAATTTCAAATACACGTGTGTATTATTCTGCAAATATTTTCGGAGTGGAAAGGTTCTGAGAAGTTTATCAAAACATTTATTTTCTAGATCATTCTAAAAACTACAAAAAAGGTTTTTCAATAAATTCCTCTCGAAAGCGTCACTCAGAAGTTATTTGCAAAATAATTAGGACATAACGCACGAAAAAATTTAATAGAAAATCGTCGCGAATTCGTTAGATAATTCTATCAGATTTCTATTAAACTTTTCATTAGTTTTCGGTCGATTCTGTTGAAAATGTTCAATAGAAAATATTCTAGAGAAAAAGTTAACAGAATTCTATTTTTTTTATGCAACTACATTGAGACATTTTCTATAGAATTTTATCGAATTTTCTAAGTTTTTGTCTGTTTTCTATTTTTCTTTTCTTTTCATCAAGAAAATCAAAGATAAAAAAAGTAAATTTGAGTCGAGGAAATTCTATAGAAAGTAGCTCAATAGAATACGTCTTATAGAAAAATCAAATTCTGTAGACTTTTTTTATGAAATATTTCCTGTTGAACGTTACAATAGAATCACCCAAAAATGAATAGAACGTTCAATAGAAATCCAATAGAATTGTCCAACGAATTCGCTAGGTTTTTCTATTACATTTTTTCGTACGTGAAATTTTCATGCATCAGTTGACTTTTATACTTACTCTACAGAATTTGCGGGAATAGTATTCAATCATTGCATTGATGAAATTGCATTTTTCAGGCAATTTATCCGAGTCACGTGAAACTATCGGAATCAGAAAGATCAAATGTCTGTTACCTCGCGTTTCCAGACTCAAACTCTGGGTGCATGGGTGACACCCAGTATCACGTTAGACTTCGACAGAATTCGAATTTCTCGACACGTGAACCACTAGCACTCAAAGAGTACAACAGAAAGTCACCGAGTTTTCTCCAGTTCGATAAGGATTTCTACTGGGGATATGTATACTTCAGACAAGTTAAGGATAAGACTCTACCGAGGGGCTATTTCCAAAAGGTAAATCCTGAATCATCATTTTAGACCAATCATTGAAACGACCTTGCCAAAAGAATCCTGTCATTTACTCGTAATTTTTTACAGAGCGTTGTTCTCATATCGAAACTACCATTCGTCAATTTATTCACCGAATTGTGTGCTTTACTTGCTCCTGAGTTTTTCGACGCTGGAAACACAATTATGGATGTTGCAATTCGTGAAATTGACCACTGGCCAGAGCCATTGCCAGGACAGCTGATACATCTCCCGCTTTTAGGAGTTCTCTTTCAGGTAAAACCATCTTTCCCTTGATTTCCTTACCCTAATTGCCGCAAAATGGACTGATTTTTATTCATGTCGAATATCCCTTATTCATATAGAACTGAAACAGAACAAATTAATTTTATTTCGAGATTATCTTTTGAAAAATATCCATGAATCTCAGAGAGATAACAGAAATTCAGCCTCTGACAAAATAGTACAAGAAATAATATCAATATAGGGGAGGGTGGGGTAAAATGGACACTTTAGACTTTTTTTAAATTATTTATAACTCAGAAACAAATTTATCAATTGAGCTCAGTTTAGGCTCGTCACAAAGGGAAAGAGTTGTTCTTTGTATTGAAAAAAAAAGATTAAATTTTATCAACATTTCAACCCCTCATTAACATTTTAAAAAAAGTCAAAAGTGTCCGTTTTACGCCAGCCTCCCCTAATAAGGTGACTGTTCCAGGATTAAAATATCTAAAGAGGATGAATGAAACGATTTCTAGTCGTTATAATTCGGTCTGTTAAGTGTTCAACCCTCTTGGTATTCATTAATTTCACAACAAAACATGAGATTTTAGCCTCAAGTTTTTTTCAGTTAGAACGAAGGTCTATTAACCTCTCCTTCTGTACAAAGAAGAAAACAAGACGAGCATTTTGAAAAAAAATTAATTGGACCAGTAGTTTGGGAGATATTCAACAAAACACTTTTTCACAAAAAGTTGAATATGTTCTAAACCACTTGTTCGGTTTCGCCTACCGACAATTTCATCCTATAATATCATAAGAGCTACAATCTCACCAAATTTCAACATCTCAATTTTTTCGGGAGTTATGCGCAGGAAGATTTTCTCATAAATACGAAAAATTTGAAAAAAATATAGAAAGAAGTGAAATATTTACTTATTTAGAAGAGAGAAGTGGGAGAGGCGAGGCAGACGAATGGAGAGCCTATAAAACCGCAATGGTAGTAGGAAAGAAATCTGAATAAAAGAAAAAAATATAACAATATTCACTTATTTTCAGAAAATTTTCCCTGACCATCAGAGAAAAATGTTTCATTTTTCAATAATTTTTACTGATATTTAGCATAATTGTACATAAATTAAGGCGCATTTTTTCATCATTCATATTTCAAGGAAATCTATATCAAGAACATCTGGGTTCTCAAATTAAGAATTTATTCTGTCTTGAATCCACGATTCTTCCTTTTCTAAAATTGATCTACTCACATTTACAAATTTTATCCGTTCATTATCCTTTTCTATTCAAAATCTATCACCTGCTACCAACTATTGTTGAATGTTCTTAATTTATGAACCCAATGATTCTTGATTTAAGACCCTTTGTCATTCGGAAAGAGTAAGTTTTAGGTGCTGATTTTTCCTCTGAAATTAAGCAACCTGTTTTCCATCGTCAGTACTGTCCCTTCTAAAAACATGGGCATTTCAGAATCGTCAACTTAATTCTGAAAATCATAAACTTCATTTTGTGTTAAAATCCTAGTTTTCAAAATAATCACACAACTCTCAAAAGAACTATGTTCAATCTTGAAGACCATTCTCTCCGTCAATTGATCGCCAATCTATATTTAATTGCAGACATATATTCCAAACACGAATTACAAGGCAGCAGTACCTTCAGTAAGCGCAATGGAAGCAGTAAAAACCTCGAAATGCGTAAATTCTCTTCGCAGGCTGATAGTAGCGTCTGCCTACGAAAGTGACATGTTCCAAAGTCTATCCAACGTAGTGAGCCACGTGCACCTTCTCTGGGAGTTGGTTCTCCTCGGTGAGCCAATAGTAGTGATGGCGGGCTCCCCAACGACCTGCGCGGAAATGGTTCAAGCTCTAGTAGCGACAATAGCACCCCTGAAATATTGTGCAGACTATCGTCCATACTTCACTATCCACGATTCCGAGTTCAAGGAGTACACAATGGACGCACCAACACCTCCAGCAGTGATACTGGGTGTGACTAATCCATTCTTCGCCAAAACATTGCAACGATGGCCACATATTATACGTATCAGTGACGTGTCAAGCTCCGATAATCAAAAATACCGAATTAAGAAGTCTGAGAGTTTGAAGATACTCGATTCAAAGCCAGGTGTCTACACGCAGTATAAGACATTTTTGCAGAAGGATAAGGTGATTTTGAAGAAATTGCTGAGGGGAACGCAGACCAAGAGACCTAGGGAAGTGCAGACAGCACTTTTGAAGAGGCATTTGATGGATCTCACTGAGAGCTTCATGATTCCTCTGGAGAGATATATTGCCAGTTTAATGCCGTTGCAGAAGAACATATCGCCGTTCAAGGTATTTATCTGTAGTTGTCTGTTCCTTTCGGTGTTAGGTATGGGCGATATCTTTAAAACCATCGATGTTGTGAATCGATTTTTCTGGAAAAAACATCGATTATTCAAAAAATTTATGTTTTTGCTCCGAATGGGAGCATTGTTTCTCATTACACAGGAATAAAGCAAATTTTTTTATCTCGTTTTTATTGAAAATATGTAAAATATGTATTAAAAAATATAAACCTAGCAACTTACGTTTCAATGATAAGTGACCAGGCCAATTTCTGGACGGTTAAAGGAAATTCCAGTTTCGTGGTAGGATCTAAAATAAAAGAATCACTTAAATGGGGATATATGATGGCTTCCATACCTTCAAGAATGTTTTAATTAGCAGCAAAAAATAGTTTAAAGTGAAAATAACAAAACAAAGAATAATTAAATTCAGAAATAATTGAATGTAGCCGAAACCCCCAATTTCTGGACGACTGGGTTATATTTTATTTATTTATTAAATAATGATCAATAGAAGAAAATAAGTGATCACACNTAATTGCAGACATATATTCCAAACACGAATTACAAGGCAGCAGTACCTTCAGTAAGCGCAATGGAAGCAGTAAAAACCTCGAAATGCGTAAATTCTCTTCGCAGGCTGATAGTAGCGTCTGCCTACGAAAGTGACATGTTCCAAAGTCTATCCAACGTAGTGAGCCACGTGCACCTTCTCTGGGAGTTGGTTCTCCTCGGTGAGCCAATAGTAGTGATGGCGGGCTCCCCAACGACCTGCGCGGAAATGGTTCAAGCTCTAGTAGCGACAATAGCACCCCTGAAATATTGTGCAGACTATCGTCCATACTTCACTATCCACGATTCCGAGTTCAAGGAGTACACAATGGACGCACCAACACCTCCAGCAGTGATACTGGGTGTGACTAATCCATTCTTCGCCAAAACATTGCAACGATGGCCACATATTATACGTATCAGTGACGTGTCAAGCTCCGATAATCAAAAATACCGAATTAAGAAGTCTGAGAGTTTGAAGATACTCGATTCAAAGCCAGGTGTCTACACGCAGTATAAGACATTTTTGCAGAAGGATAAGGTGATTTTGAAGAAATTGCTGAGGGGAACGCAGACCAAGAGACCTAGGGAAGTGCAGACAGCACTTTTGAAGAGGCATTTGATGGATCTCACTGAGAGCTTCATGATTCCTCTGGAGAGATATATTGCCAGTTTAATGCCGTTGCAGAAGAACATATCGCCGTTCAAGGTATTTATCTGTAGTTGTCTGTTCCTTTCGGTGTTAGGTATGGGCGATATCTTTAAAACCATCGATGTTGTGAATCGATTTTTCTGGAAAAAACATCGATTATTCAAAAAATTTATGTTTTTGCTCCGAATGGGAGCATTGTTTCTCATTACACAGGAATAAAGCAAATTTTTTTATCTCGTTTTTATTGAAAATATGTAAAATATGTATTAAAAAATATAAACCTAGCAACTTACGTTTCAATGATAAGTGACCAGGCCAATTTCTGGACGGTTAAAGGAAATTCCAGTTTCGTGGTAGGATCTAAAATAAAAGAATCACTTAAATGGGGATATATGATGGCTTCCATACCTTCAAGAATGTTTTAATTAGCAGCAAAAAATAGTTTAAAGTGAAAATAACAAAACAAAGAATAATTAAATTCAGAAATAATTGAATGTAGCCGAAACCCCCAATTTCTGGACGACTGGGTTATATTTTATTTATTTATTAAATAATGATCAATAGAAGAAAATAAGTGATCACACGATTATACACAAGTGATATTATGGAGAGGTGAAATAATCAATACAATTTTCATTTTATTTGTGGAATATTCAATGCAAGTTGAAGTCGTCCAGAGACCAACCCCCGTCCAGAAATTGACCTGTTTACCCTACTGCTGGAGAGTCAAATTTTGAATCTCGAAACAGGGTTGTTGATTAATTAAAAAAAAAATAGATTGAACTAGGGGGCTTCGCTCCCTGCTCGCTTCGCTCGCCAACCTCGGNCCCCGGGGGTTTCCCCCCCCCCCCCCTGCTCCCTTCGCTCGCTCCCCCCCAGTGCGACTGTTTAAGACTACTGGAACTGCAGGCGGTATTCCCGGTCAGGGGGTTTAGTCAAAAATAAATAAAGAAGGGGTTTCCTCAGGTTTAATTTTTTCTCAGGTTCACCTATAGTTCATCTCTCAAGTTCAATCCTTTTCGTCAGGTTTATCGTCCATCACCAGGTCTCCATAACCTTGGACACCGACCCCCACCTCCCCATTTATTTGTGAGACATTTTTGTGTACCTGAAATTATATAATAGGGTGAACCAGAAGCACCCAACCCTTCCTGACTGATTTTAGCCCGTTTTATCCCATGTTAGTCTAAATTCACACAAATTTAACCCGTTTTACCCCATGTTAGACCAATTCACTCGACCTCAACCCGTTTTACCCTTTTAAATACAGTTTACCCTACTCCAGTCCGTATTATTATACCCGGATAGCAAAATGAGGGTAAAAAATTTTTTCCCCCGTGACCTTGGGGACCAATCGCCATGACCTTGGGTACCAACCCCTATGACCTTGAGGACCAACCGCCATGACCTTGGGGGCGTCGACTGAATTTTAGTGTCTTGCAAATTTCAGAGTCGTCTGAATTATTACCTTTATTTTTTTATTATATAGAAAGATATTTTCTGTGGCTGGTCGTTAGCTACAATAATTGTTGATTGTTATATATATTATTATTGATAATGGTTGGCCGATAGACCAACCTTAAAATAATTATTTATGATTGGGGATAAATTATTGTTTTTTTATTTTCAATCAATCAACATTATTATTCGATAAAAAAAATGAAAAATTTTGTTAGCTTGATCAAGAACATCGATGTTTGGAAAAAAGAATCGAAAGTCGAATAATCGGCCATTGAAAACATCGAATGAAAAACGTGGATGTTCGGGCATGAAAAATCGATGTTTTCAATTAATCGACAAACATCGCCTATCCGTTACTCGGTGTTGCCCGAGATGTTCCATTAACCAGTCACGTACGGGGTCGATGCGCATGCGAACGCCTCTTTTCAAACTTGATTATATATATCAAGTTAAGGTGTTTCGTCTGTTGATCTTTGGGCGGGGGGGGGGGGGGGGGGGGTGAACGGAAGGAGAGTCTTATTGTTATCGAGCCCTGATTCAGTCAATGAACATAAAAAATCAAAATTTTCAAATAAAGTTTTCCATTATAATATTTACGTTTTCTGCTTCAATTTTTTTTTCGTAAATTAATCTATTTTTTTGGAATTAGTTATGTGACGTTTTGAGTTAGATCACCCACCGCATTAATCCTGGGTGATCTAACATGTGACTAGTCCCAGGGAAGCTTTCCTTTCCTAGGGCCGTCGTACCCTATGTTGACCGGCTAACTGTCGCGTGGGATTCACTCAAGTTGGGAATGATAAGGGAATTGGAAGGTATTGTACCGAAGATAAATACACGATTAACTGGTAAAAGCATGGTATATTTAACTCAACTACTAACTACGGTACACGACAGTGTTATTGATGAGTTCGGTAACCGCGTTATTAAGAGATCGGACTTAGACTTATGAGCTTGGAGATCCGCTCCACGTCGCTCCCGATCTTACTCTGACTCTAAAGGACTCCTCAAAACTTGGCAAAGCCCCAATTCGCTGAGCTAAGCAGTCTCACGGTTTTCTCCACTAACACTGTCTCGTGTCATCATTGACAGAGACTCAAACAGTCAAACAGTTCATCGTTCTGAACTGGACTCCTGAAAAACCGTGGGACTGCTTACCACGGTGTCCAAATGACACCGTGGGATTGCTGACCAGTGTCTGGATGACAGGAAAGAGAAATCATATTTCTTGTTCCCACCATCCAGCATTATATTATTATTTTATATAATTACTAACTAAATCGACGTATTGATCGATCCCAATACGTCACAGTTACGTGTATTGCATTACTTTCCAATTTTTTTTTTATAATTATCGAAATTTTATAAAAATGCATAGAAAAAGGGGTAAATGTCGCACGAAGTGAACATTTCATCTTTCAAAACTGGTAGTCCTGTAGAGTATTGTATTCGAAAAACCGCAAAAAGCGACGATTTTGGGCTTTATTCTTCAGTAGTATGTTCATTGAGCGAGAGAGCGAGGGTTAATACTGAATCAATTTCTTTATTCCTTTTATGCAAAAAAATATGTCCTTGTGGTGATTTTAGGCAACTCCAATACCTCACATGTTCAACCCAGAAGATTTCCTAGCCACTCTACCTACTGCTGGTCCTCAGTTAACGATAGGAATCAAGGGTGACTGGGTGGGACTGTACAAACGATTCTTCAGGACTCCAAATTTCTCTGGATGGTTCCTCTCACGTTACACTGAATTAACATTGAAGTTGCAAGCTCTGCAACTTGAAGCGCTTTCTCAAGCGGTAAAACTTTTCATATTAAAAATTGTGGACAGAAGTATAGCAAAAAGGACACACGCGAATAAATTTAATATGAAAACCTAGCGTTTTCGATAGAAAATGCTCTTCAATTTCTATTGTATTTCTTCCGAACAGTCTATAGTATTTCGCCGATTCTACTGCAAAATTCTGCAGCCTTTCTGCACGTTTTTCTGCGATAGAACATGTTCAATACAAACTCTCTTTATACCTTATTCTATTGAGATATTTTCTATCGAATTTTTTGCGACATAAATTGTCCAAGCTTTTTCCAGTTTAATTTTTTCTGTTTTCATGAAAAAAAACAAATCACCAGAAAATTTGACAAATTTAAGCCAAGGAATTTCTGTAGAAAATATTTCAGTAGAATGAGTTGTAAATCGAATTCAATTGATTGCTCCTATAAAATATTCTCTATTGAACATGTCCATTGAAAAAACGCGCGTAAAAGCTACTGAATTTTTTAATAGAATCGACGAACAGCTCTTAGAATTTCTCATGGAAATCCAGCAGAATTTGTGAGCAGATGTAGTAGCTTTTTCTGTAAAATTTTTACGTACGTGAATCTTCAGAATTCCTCTGAATAAGAGTCATTGCGCAGTCAATGAATTTAAATATTAGGTTAAAGTAGAAAAAAAGTCTTTCAAATCATTGAAACTCACGTATGAAAAAATTTTATAGAAAAACGTAGTGAACTTGCTAGACAATTCTATTGGATTTCTATTGAACTTTCTATTAGTTTTTGGCCGATTTGATTGAAATGTTCAATTTTTCTATACAGCTTATTCTATTGAGATATTTTCTACAGAAATTGCTCGGCTCAAGTTTTCCAAGTTTTTATTTTATTTTCTTGATGAAAAAAAAGAAGAGTAGAATGAAAAAAACGTAGCAAATTCGAGCCAAGGAAATTTCATAGAAAATATCTCAACAGAATAAGTTGTATAGATTGCAATGAAATCGGACAAAAACTAATAGAAAGTTCAATACAATTCCAATAGCATTGTCTAGCGAATTCGTTAGGTTTTTTTATTAATTTTTTTCGTGTGTGCCTCATTAGATTTTATCTCTTTTTGCCCTTCTCTGCCTGAAGAAAACTGAACGAAAATTTCACATTAATTGTTTTTTTCTTTGTAATTTCCAGGATCTTAAAAATTGGGTCCAGGATAAACAAGAAGTAGAAGTAGTCGACATGATTCTACGTATTCGTCAAAAATTAGAAAAAAGTTACGATGAAGATGTGCCAATTACTCAAACTGTGCGTGAAAAATTGTGCGAAAGGATAGATGACATTACATTAACACTGCCGGAAGACTTGAAGATTATACTCAGTCGAGAATCCTGACGTTTCACCAATTTTTTATTTTTTATCATGAATTTTTTATTTACGTTTCCATTATCTATAAGTTTTTGATATGGCAATTCAATTAAATTGAATCTTATGGCTGAATTCCTATTTTTTTAAACTTTATTTGAAAATCGAGATCTGTGAAGTCGTATGTATTGTAAATAAGGAAAATTAATACAATCATTACGTAGAGTTTCATATTTGTTGAGCAGCACTTTGTTAACAACTTATACTCATTTGGGCGTAAACTTTGTATATAACTTCAGATTTGATATAATTATTTTCCTCGGTTCACTAGGATTAATCAATGTAAAATGCGTAATCTCACTGTAGACACCATCAGTGTAGGAAAAGTTGAGAAAAATCTCAGAAATGTAATATGAGGGTACAAGAATGGCTGGGCGAATATTGAGATCATTAAAATATTTATTTTATTAAAAAATAACTGTCTACATCTGTCTTTATTCACTCCGAATTCATAATTATTTTCCAGTTCAGGATACCTATGGATCTTCAATGGATCATAAATAAACGTATGTTCTTTTTTTCGGTGGAAGACAATGTAGGGAGCATTCAAATATTACGTCACGTGATTAGGGGGTGGAGGGGAGTCTGCATTTCATGACGACTGCGACGGGGGTGGGAGGAGGTGTTGCTTACATTGTGATGTCACCATATTCTGTTTTTTTTTAATTTCAAACTTCAGGAATGCATCTTTTCGTCATTTAGTCCGTAAGGCAGCGTTTCACGGTCGCTGCGTGTCCCTGAATCGCTGTCTACGGACCAATGACAAAAAATAATGTTCGTTACTTTGTCGAAAAAAACTTTCCCAGCTCATATGATTGCATCCTCCCCTTCGGCTCGTGTTGCAAACTCATATTCACCAGAAAAGTTTCTTGCAGCCTAGTGACGAAAAGTACTATTTTTCATCCATCCCTTCCCCGAAAAGAAAATCGGATATCAACCTAGAAACAAAGCTAAAAATGTGAGGTTTATTATGCATATCTCTGCAATTGAAAAGAGCAGCAGCAACACTGTGGTGTCATGGCAGTTATTCCAAATGTACGTTCTATGTGAATTTCTGTCAACCGTCAAAGGGAACTTTTGGCAGTCACATGTAATATTGAAGATGACGAAGATGAAGAATAGAGCAATGATGCGTTCATTGATCAACATCTGTTCGTACCAGGGTTTTCAAATGACCCTTCACTCACACTGATAGGACGGATTCGTTATTGTTAACGAATGGATTTGGTTGGAGGCTAGGGTCTATTCGCTCTCGCCAAATGGTCATTCATTAGAGTTAAGAAATGCATATTTAAAGGCCCTTATTTGGTTCTCGGATTTTTCCCCCCGAAAAAAATTTCCGAAATTGTTTCCCATTACGAATGTAAAAAACAATTACAGAAACACATATTACCAATGTCAATTTTATTTATTACATCCTTCAATCGTCGAAGACACGCCAGATGAGAATTCAACTTTTTCAATAGATCAATAATAAATACAAATTTCAACAAGTAATAATACTTGTTGCCATATCACAGAATCACAATGTACACTGAATACTGTCACTCACGTAAACCCACACACTCACAGTATTCCATTGACCGGTTCCCCCCAATAACTTGATTTGTATTATAGCAAAGATTCACTTGTGCGTGTATATTTGTTTTGAAATGCACGACGTTCTGATAATTCCAAGTTTTATTAGTGTGAATGTGTATTTCTAATTTTGATAAGTAGACAACGACGGAGTTACTCCAAAATGACTATTTCACCCGACACCCTGGCGATTGAGGTTCCATGGTACATCCATGTTGTAGCATGGATGCGCATGGATGTCATTTTAAGGCGAAAAATGGGCCAAAAATTATTGGAATATAATCAAAAAATTATTTAAATGCTGATAGACAAACAATTGGTCCCAATTAATACCCATTAATAGGATATTTTGTATAATTAGGAGAAATTATTGATGGTGTGCTGTGTGGTAAAGAAGTTCAGATGGGAGAATGCCGCGAGATGGCGCCAGTGTTAAATTATCGAGTCGACGGGAAA
>NW_021680821.1:0-1848 GCF_001412515.2 Diachasma alloeum | reverse complement strand
ACATACGGACACGCTCTAAAAATAGCATATTTGTACTTTTCAGACCATATTTAGTGGATCTGCCACAAAAAACTGGAAGGTTTGAATTTGAAGAATACAATGCTTCCATTTGGAAGCAAAAATGGGGTCGAAATTTATAAGTACAGATCGACTCAGAATTCGATTCTGAATCGATCTAAACACACCCCTAAAGACCTTTTTTTGGTGGCGCGTCCGCCATCTTGAGAACGGTTAGTATGAGGGCAAAAAAATGGGGTGAAAATTAATGGGTACAGATCGACTTAGCATTCGATTGTGAATCGATCTATATATACCCCTAGAGACCTTTTTTTGTGACCGCGTCCGCCATTTTGAAAAAAGTATGAGGGTCAAAAAATGGGGTGAAAATTAATGGGTACAGATCGACTCAGGAATCGATTCTGAATCGATCTATATATACCCCTAGAGACCATTTTTTGTGACCTCATCCGCCATCTTGGAAAAGGTGAGTGGGAGGGTAAAAAATGGGGTCAGAATTAATGGGTACAGATCGATTCAGAATGGGATTCTGTACCGATCTAAACACACACCTAGAGACCTTTTTGTGACCGCGTCTGCCATCAAAAAATTGGGTCAAAATTCATGGATTTACATCCCCCATCATACATCAAGAAAATGAAACAAATGGGCCAAAATGGGTCCGTCACCCTTTTTGAAAAATTTGAAAAATCATCTTTTCAGGCTACCGATTAGTTCAATGTTGGAGATTATACTCTAAAAAAAACTACTTTTCACCGGTGCCGAATGGTACTTGGGGCGAATTTCCTCATAGGAAAATACTTATCTTAACGACTTTTCGTATCCTTGAGTGAATGGGGGAGATTGGTTGAATGACTACATGGGTCAAACGGGGAACACTGGTGGAGGGATCACACGGGTCGAATAGGGGGGACGAGTGAAGTGATCGTGAGGGTTAAACGAGGGAGACTTCTAGGGGAATTACGACAATCAAACGCAACATACGAGTCAAACTAGTGGGACGAGTGTCGTGATCATGAGGGTCAATAGAAGGGTCAAACNTATATATATATATTATACATTATATACATATATATACAGGGTGTCCCGTAACCGATCACTTTCCTCGGAGGGTATTGTAGAGGATGATTTTTGGAATCGAAAGTTCCCCTTCGGTTTTTGGATCAGGCCATTTTTTTTTGGATTTTGATTTTTTAATGTTGTCTGACTTTTAATTTTTTTAATTCTGTTACTACTTATTCCAGGGCCGAAGAAGATTTTTTCAAAATATTCTTTAAAAAAAAATTGGTTTTTTTATGTAGTACGTCGTCACCTACCAACTCCACTCCTTCCGGCCCATTATCGCGGAGAATTAATTTCAAAAAACCTTAAATTAAGAAACCGAAGAATTTGTTTTTTCTTTTATTTCCAGTAGGTCTCGATGACGTGTCTCATTGCCGACATCGAAAAATAAGAATAACAAATAAGAAAAATATTCCTATTTTAATTTCTTTTTTGAGTTTTGGAAAATCTTTTGGACGCGCGGTGATAAAGATGGGAGGTTTATGACTGGATAAGAGGATTGATAGAGGACGTGACAATTATCGACATAAAAAAAATGAAAAATGAAACAATAATTAAAATTTTAATTTTTTTTTTGTGTTTTGGAAATGATTTTGAACGCGCGGCGATAATGGTGGGAGGTTTGTGAATCGATGGGAGGGTAAGTGGGATACATGCTCATAACGGACATGAAAAAAAAGAAAAACAAAAGAAAAAAAAAATTTTCATTTTCATTTTGCTTTTCGCTTTTGGAAATGATTTTGGACGCGCGGTGATAAAGATGGGGGG
>NW_021680820.1:199040-220791 GCF_001412515.2 Diachasma alloeum | reverse complement strand
GAGGAGATAAGTGGAGTTAACAAAAGAGTCAAATAAAAGAGAAGGATAGGCTAATCGCGAAGGTCAAGTGGTCGATCTGAGTAGAATACCCCCAATATTCGAGGGGAGACACGAGTGGATTAATCACTAGAGTCAAGCGAGGGAAACGAGTAGAGTATTCCCGAGGGTCAAATAGGAAAGATAAACGAAGTGATCACGCGGGGAAAATGGCTACACTGAGAAAAAAGTTTAATCCTGCCAGTCAAATTTGTTTCAGATAAACGAATGACCGAAATTTTCACACGAAATCTCCCTATAAATTCTTGTTTGAACAAATTTAATTGGCAGAATTATATTTTTTTCTCAAAGTGGAAACATCCAAAGTATTTTTACCCTTGGAAGGAAAGCAAGTGGATTAAGGGAACAATGATAATAGTGAAATAAGGAGACAACTTGATTAAACACGAGGTTTAAATGAGCTAGATGAGTGGAGTGATAGCGTCAAATAGAAAAGACAACTGGAATAAACAAAGAAAATCAAGGGTTAGATGAAAGAGCATAGAGTAATTACAAGAATCAAGCAGAGGACGTGAGTGGATTGATTGCAAAGGTCGTACTGGGGACACGTAGAGTTGTAATGACAGGGGTAAAAACTCTCTTTTGATGCTTCTAGCCATTTTCCCCACGTGATCACTCCTTTTTTTATCTCTCTTGTTTGACCCTCGTGAGTACTCCACTCGTCTCCTCCACTTGAATCTTGTGATTACTTCACTCTCTCCCTTATGATCACTCCACTCTGATCCATTGCTTGACCCTCGTGATGGCTTCTCTTTGATTTGACCCTTACGTTCACTTTACTTGTCTCCTCCGACTGACCCTTATGTTTCGTCTATTTATCTCCACCGTTTGACCCTTGTAATCACTGTGATCAAAAAAAAAAAACTCAATCACCAAGTCTCGAATGAATTCGGGTCATCAGCCGAGAATCGAACCTGTGCCATCCATGTGGCAGGCACCAACTACACCTCCATGTAGCACTATCTAATCACTCAATCACCAAGTCTCGTCTGCTCCATTTGACCCTTATGCTCACTTCACTTATCTCCCGTGTTTGACCCTTGTGAATACTCCACTCGTTTGCCTCATTTGACCCTTATGTTCAACTCACTTGTCTCCCGCGTCTGACCCTTGTGATGACATCACTTGTCTGCTTCATTTGACCCTGACGTTCACTCCATTTGTCTCCCCCGTTTGACTATTGGGATCAACTCCACTCATCTGCTCCATTTGACCCTTATGTTCATTCCATTTATCTCACGCATTTGACTTCAGTGATTACTCCACTCGCTTGCCCCATTTGACCCTCATGTTCATTCCATTTGTCTCCCCCGTTTGACTCGCGTTTATCACTCCACTCGAGTGGAAGTACAAAACAAAACAAGCAGGGGTTCAAGCCTATCCGACAGAAGACTTGTGACCGTTACCTTTGCATTATTAGTCTTTACCTTTTTTTCATTTCTACCAATTCCATTGGTAGTAAGTTTCCGAATGCATCTGTAGCAATTGCCCGTCCCTGTGACAGGCATCCATACGCAACCACATTGTACAATATGTCTACGGAGAGATGATTAACTTTTTGACAAAATAGATGTATACAAAAAGTTGAATATCTCCGAAACCGCTCGGCCGATTGCACCCATCCAGAATATCAACCTTCAATATTATTAGAGCCACAATCATTCAAAATTTCAACTTGCTATCCCCATTATTTCTCAAGTTATCGTGCGTACAAAGATAAAAAAAAAATAAAAGAAAGAAAAAACGGGTATATCTCGGAAACTTTGCATGAATGGATTACATATTTTAATAGATCCAGATAGTGGCCATTTAGACGAGTATTTTGAAAAAAAAATGAAATCGGTGCAGTAGTTTTTGAGATATTGAGGAAAAACGAAATTTAAACAAGTTGTTATATCTCAGGAACTACTCGAACGATCAGGCTGAAACAGCGCGCCAATGTGACGCCTAATGACAGCTACTATGAGCCAAAATTTTATATTTTCATCGACAAATTTCACTGTATTTATGTTGAATTTTCTAAAAATTTATCACCGAAAACCCAAGTTGTCACACACACACATACAGACATAACTCTAAAAACATCATTTCTTCACGTTTCATTACATTCTAGACCATTTGCAATCCAAATTAGAAAATCGAAAAATCGGTCAAATACAAATCTTCCATTCGAAAGCAAAAAAAAACAAAAAAAAATGAAGAAAAAATAGCAGCAATTGTGAAAAATTGAATAAAAAAAAAATCAATTTATTTATTAATTTTTCAAAATTAATTTTTCGTATGAAATTGACAAAGTATTAATGAATTCATTAATTGACAATCATTAATCGATTAATTAACAATTTCCTAGTTGATCAGACGAATAAAAATTTTCGGGGGCACAAATAATTTTACGTCTTTGGTTTAAGTGCTAACAGACTTTTAAAAAAATGTGTCTGAGTGAATTATCAATGAAAAAATTTATAAAAATAGTCGTCCGATTGAAAAACATAAGAGGAACTTTCGATTCCAAATCACCTCCTTTCCAATACCCTTAAATATCTTACAGTGGTCATGGGACACCCTATATGAAAAGTAATTTTCTTGATGATTTCTTCTTGTACTACTATGTACATGAATTCCTCAACATTTAACAATTGATATGAGTTACTTTACCTCAAACTGTTTACCACTCATCTACTGAGCTAAAATATGTCTAGAATTTTCTTTTCGTTTTCCTGTCATCATTAGAATTAATTAAAGACTTTTAATAACTGTGATGATTTGTCGTAGATAATTGATTGTTCACTAATTTTTTCGAAATTGATTTTACATAAGCACTCGAAAAGCAACAACATCCATACCTTGAACAAGCACGGCCTGATCTCACCAACATTCGACGATGAGCGCAGTAAATCTCCACCAGCCTCAAGTCCACCACCCTTAAAAAGGCTGTGTAAAAAAAGTGATTCACCTAAAAATTCTAGTCCAGTGCCAGCAGTAGCACCTTGCGCTACCAACACACCACGCACTCGCCCTCTCATTGAGCCACAAGTACAGCTCGACTGTTACAAAGATCTCGATGTTGTTGAGGTAATACTTCTTATGATTCCTCCTCTAGTTAATTTCTTTTTTAATATAGTAAAAATCCCAAAATGCACTAATCGAGGTACGTGGTAGTGTATCGGTCATGAAAAAGTTTTGACAATAATTGTTTGTCTCAGGCCGAGCGCACCGCGTATTCTATACTCCACAGAACTTCCCCTTCCATTACCTCTAAGTGATTTTCAGGGATGATCGGCAAAGTGTCCTTAGTTACATTATGTAAATCGTGTGTTCTATCTTTTTCTCTGTTGCCGAAAATTCGAATTTCTCCTCGTTATATCTATATCCGGACCTCGGAGATGTAGTTAGTTTGGGAAGTTATAGTTTGTTTGGAATCTGCTAGGAATGGCATTTGTCGAAAATTGCATGGTCAAGTATTCCATGTTCTTGGATAATTGAATGTGAAACAAAAAAATATGTATTTTTCTTTGAGTGATAACAGTAAATGTTTTCAATTTCGTAGGACAAAATTCTGAAAAACGTGAATGAATTTGTGATTCTGAAAAAAATTAGTAGAACGATTCCACCAAATACCGACCTAAAATATTGCCTCAAAATTTTTAGTATCATTTTCATTTTCTCATTGTAAAACAGGCAGTAGAAAGAAGAAAAATGAGCGCTGCCAGAGCTATGTAACACAATAATTGACAGAGGTATAGCAGATTCAATGTTTTTTCTCCTTGAAAACTAAATGCACTGAGAAAGAAAAATTCTACAGCCAAGTAAATTTACTTGCGGCTAGTAAATTTACTTGGCTGTAGAAAATTAAATGCAAATATTTACCCGCATTTACTCGTCTCTAGTAGATATACTTGGCTGTAGAAGTTTTTTTTCTCAGTGTGTGTTTGGTTATCTCCGGCGGTTATCTTCTGCGAAATCCATAGGGCCCCTGTGGAGCCGTCTGTTTCCTCAATCCTTAATTGCAGTCTTACACATTATATACTTCTTATTGGCTGAATGAATAACCCATGCAATCAGACTGTCCAATTGGAAGCATCTTACTTTCCTGAGCATATAAATACCAGGTCCCGATAGATTCAAACTTCAGTCTCAATCGAGAAATTGTATCGAGTATATGTGGAACTACGTTGTGAATCAGTTCAGATATCATGGTGCGCCGAAATTGTTGCAATCCGCTATCGAAGACGGGTCATTCCAAAGTTACAAAATAAACGTAAGTGATCATGTGCGAAATCAATTTCCCGAAGAATTCGATGATGACCAGTTTATCTGCAGCGCATGTCTGAAACGGAGGGAGAAGAAGGATGCAGATGATCAATCTGAGGGAGCTGCAAATTGCCTCGTGGATTTGTATGAGGAAGTGTCAGATCAGCTGGAGACACTAGCAAGCTCCAGTGAGTCGGGGCATTCTGAGCATTCACATAATGGGTGTGGGGAAGCCGAGGAAGCTACACTCCATCAACTGAATAAATCTTTACCAGTATTAGGGCAATCTCCTCTTCCAACAAACTGGGTTGGCCGAAGTATTGCGGAGAAGAGGAAAATAGTGAACTCTTTGAAGGAATCACTTTCAACATCTTTCGGACCTGAATGGTTTACCGCTGATGTGAACATCTGCTAGGGAGAGAATTCAGCTATTGACATGTCTTCCTAAATCATGTTCCATCGCTAAACTTCAGGCAACATTCAACGTGACCATAGAATACAGAACGTAAGAACACAGTACGCCGAGCTTATTGGCTTCATCAAAACCATGGGTTTGGAGCCAATCTACCGAAAAAGACCCAGGATGTTACAGGGCCTCAAGAAGAATTTACGCAAAAGGCTGGAATAATCGAATGAATTACTTTTCATTCATCCTTCGATGATAGTTGTCATGTTTAGCTAATCTTATTTCAAAACTATTCACAGTGTCTTCAAACTTTCGTGTGCCGCTTCTTGTCGTTTGACCTTTGAGATTACCCTACCTATCTATCCGTTGTTTGATCGTTCCGACGTTTGACTCTTGCGCGACATGACCCCTGCAGGGCTTGCACATGAAATGGGAGTTCGACCCCCCTGTCAACGGTGTTGTTCTCGCGCCAGAACAACTGTGTTGTCCTCAATCACGTACACATGCGGTTAAGGGTGCCAAGTGAGTTTGACGATGACCTTGAAAATTGACATTCACCAACAAAGTTATAATTTTTTTTTATTAATAGTATTCGACAGATGGTGAACATCGGTGACAATTTTAAAATTTTAGAACTTATGGGTACCGAGAAATTAAATAAACAAAATCAGTCTTATGCACGGCCTCTTATGAAGTTTTAATTAAATTGAACGTTTCACCCCCCTAGGAATTCAAGAAAAATTTGAAAAAATTTGAAGATATGGGGAATGATGTGTCAAATGTGATGGCGACAAAAAAAATGGGGTACCGGGGTGAATAAGAGAGATATTTCAACCCCCCTTACCCATTTGATCCCATGCTTTCTCGAGGTTCGTCACGCAAAATAGAGGATTTTCTGCATTTATTTTCTCGATGTCTAGTTCCGGTTGCGGGTTTTGAAATTTCGTCAGATAGATGAATATATATTTCTCCAATGGTGGAGGGAAAGAAATTTTTTTTTTTTGAATCTTTTTTCAAATTCACTTGGCACCCTTAACACGGTCGAAAACCTTTT
The DNA here is from genome assembly GCF_001412515.2 of Diachasma alloeum. NCBI lineage: Eukaryota > Metazoa > Arthropoda > Insecta > Hymenoptera > Braconidae > Diachasma > Diachasma alloeum. Next base: position 215,023 of record NW_021680820.1, on the reverse strand, counting down.
TGGCAAATTACTTGTTTTTTAAACGTAGAAAACTTGTTAAAATATCGGTGGTATTTTACTTGCCCAATCCTGATGGTACACTAATTTTTGGATGTCCGAGCGCGACACACTGCCCCTAAACGACATACTAAATATCCTGAATTTCGTGAATTTTTTATTCTCTGAGTGTTGATTTTTGTGCTTTAATAGAGAATTTACAGAGTTATACAAGTCAGCATTTAAATTTTTTCTAAAGATCTAATGAATTATTTTAAGTGAAATGATCCGGAGATCTTCTTCGTAGGGAATTAAATCCCGACTTCATTGGAAGTCTCTTGATATTTTGTTCTCAAGATAAATGGACTATCACCAGCTGTTTTCACCATTTTATAACTGAATTCATTTATAAAACAAGTATCATCGAATATTTATCCTTTTTTTTGAATCATGTCCCCATCTAAAAAATTGTAAGATTCAATCGCTCAAATCTCCAATTTTTAAATCATCGATAAATTCAAAATTAATGTTCTTTTCCTTTATTTCAGCCGAAAGTGGAATTGCCAGAATATGGAAGTGACGAGGATTACTCACCAAAACAGGAAGTTAATGCAATCCCCGGTGGCTTTTTAAGTCTAGACGGTGGCATGGAAGTGTTACCATCGTACCCATCATCCTATCAAAGTAATAAATCTCTCAAAGGATTAAATATTCACCATTCTCTACCCTTAAAACCTTCAACTAAATCCTAAAATAATTTTTCAGGCAGTGGAATTGAGGGAGCACTACCAGGCCCATCACACAGTGCTGGCGAATCAAATCAAGAGCAAGGTAAGTAACAGCCACGATTGTTCAATTATTGGTAGTGCGAGCACCATTACAAACAGCAACAACCTAGCCATTACATCACAATTTTGCCCAATCAAAAAAAAAATGAGTACAAAACGAAAGAAAGATTTTTTTGTGCAAGAAAACAATACAATGTGTGTGAGAGATAGGTGTGTGAAAGAATTAAATGATCAAGAATACTGATGAAATTACGGTTTGAAATGGTAAGCTCGTGTGTAGCTCGGTACGGCTTAGTAGGCGGTAGGATTATCTCTTTGCCATACGAAGGTTTTACAAGACCTTGAAAAAAACCAATAGACACAATATTTTAATCTATTTCTCCATTTTCTTTTTTTTTATTATGAAAAAACATTCTTTTAGTCCAATGAGTGCAGTTTTTTGCAGCTACGTCAGCTGCATTTGTATGAAAGTTTTGAAAATATTTTTTTTTCTCGACGAGAAGCTCAATTGTGAAATTAACCAATGCTGCCCTTACGTGTACATAGAATATGTCAAATTAATTTGATGAACAACGAAAGCGAAATGCTTCACAATTGAAATGGAAAATATTAATTCATGCTTATCATCGTTTAGACTATACTTTCCTCATCCATTCATGTTGTCATTATGTTTTATTTTTGCACACATTTGTCATTAAACTCTTACCTCATTCGCTTTATTATTCGTTTTACTAATAATACAAACATTTACTCTTATTGGTGATTACTTATGTTGTCTGTGTATAATTTTTCCTTGGAATTGATGGAACTTAATTCATACATTCGATCTTTTATTCAAGTCATCTTTTTTTTGTTCTTATAAAGGAAATTTATTAGGTTTTTCATTTTTACGTCGTCCAAAAATCTATATGAAAATAGGATTAAAAATTCCTAAAAAAAATTTCAATTGAAGCAGGCAATAAAATTCTACTATTCTCAATGCTATAAAATAAAGTCATATTATTTTATCAAATATTCAAAATTAATCAAATCAGTCTTAAACAATTGTACCGTCCAGGCAGCAAAATAAAACAAATGGGTGATTTACTGCTGATATAATTGATCTTGTCTCGCTGGTTGTTGCTGTCCTGTGGTGGATTGATCCTACTAATGAAAAAACAACAGAAACCAAAAGTAAATTCTTGAATTCATAAAATTTCAAAATTTGGTGACTAAAAAAATCAAATTAGAAATTAAACTCTTGCTGTGTTGAACGTTCTTTGCTAACCGTTTTCGTTGCTGTGGGCTGGCTATTAAAAACATGAAAATAAATAGAAACGAAAAAAAAGAAAATTACTTGGTGTCCGGTTAGAGCAAGTATGTGTGGTGTGTTGCAGCTGACCTGCGTAAACTGCACTCGCTGGACCCACGTCCCTGTCTTGTGTGCAACCGCATGTACAGTAACTTGTCAAATCTACGGCAGCACATGCGCCTCATCCACAATCCTCAGAGTGTCACATGCCCTATATGTAGCAAGTCATTCAAGACGAAGCTGTACTTAAAGCGTCATCTCGTCAGTTTCCACGATGTTAATCCATCGGATCGACAATTGCAAGAGGAAATATATCAACATCAGCTCAAAATACAAGTACAGGGACAATCAACGGCACAGCAACATCAACAGGCACAAAATGGTGTTGATACACAGCAGAATAATGATTCTATGCAGAATGCGGCGTCACCTGGGCCACAACCGCAGAATTGTAATGATGATAGTAATGGAGGCGGTGAGGGAAAATTAAGAGCTTATCATGCACAAATTGGGGATAGTGCTTATCCTGTGGAGGTGATTCAGATCAATGAGTCCAAGAATTTTGGAAATATTGTTCAGTTCAATGCCTCTTTCTAATTTTCGGATTCGAAAAAGTAAAGGAATGTTAATGAATGGAAATGTAAGAAAGACTGTTGTTTCTTTCTCTTTTATTGTAAACCGTTGAAATGTGGTAAAAAGGTCTCAGTTGATTGACCAGATTTCTGCGTAATTATGCCATTATCTTGGGAAGAAATGGGTTCAGGATGAAATATCAGCTGAGCAATCAACCCAACCAATTAACTTTTCAGCCTTTACAGGCTACAACTTGTTTTTTTTTTGTAATTGTACAAAAAGCAAAGATTTTAGTTCAAATTTGACATGTATTGCAACTCCGTTGCGGAAGCATCAGAATCTCGGTTCTTCTCCAATTTTATTGTGTACCTCGCTGTAAGAGAATCTCAAACTGGGGCTCCATAAATTGTTGAATATTGAATCCCAGTTGTGAAGAAGTGAAAAACAGGAGAGTACGAAACGAATTTACAGATTACTTTGAAAATATTTTCGGAAGGAATTATTTAAGGAAACTTATCAGGTGACATTTCTCATAATAATGCGTATGCACTATGAAAGACAAAATCTTTCATCACTTCTCGATAAACTTACAGTAAAATAATGTGTGTGAAATTTTTGGCCTTATCTCCTTCAACAACTTCACTGCAGATTAAATTTTGATTTTTGTCGAGATTTTGTCGAGATTGAGCTCATTCAAGTAATTCTCTATTTTCTCGTCGAAAAGCTCGTTGAAACACTAATTTTATTCTATTTTATTTTATTATAATTGAATGAGCGAAAAAGAATGGTAAAAAATGAAACTTCCAGTTGTTTTTTTTGCATAAAAAAACTCTTTCATTTGACAAAAATTACACCATAACATATTTTCCGTATTTAAAACTGTGATAATTAGACATTTGAATTTAAAGAAAGCTCGAAATTGTCTACTTTTTCAATATTTCCTTAAAATCCAGACAATTAATTTGCAAATTACTATTGTTTCAATTAATTCATCAACCGAAAGGCTTCAATTGAATCATTTTTTTAGTATTGGTATTTCCGCGTTCAGGACGAAAGACAATAATTTCAATCACTTGAAAATATTTCAAAATAAAAAAATCTATCCATTTTCTCGTTTAAATTGTCCCCCCCCCCCTCCGTGATGAAAATCAATATTTTTCTCAACATAAATTCTGTAATTCTGATATTTCTCTCACGTACAAATATTTTACACATCAAGAACAATTCTAAGAATCATACTCTTACTACCCGAGAAGTCTTATATACAGGGTGTCCCGCAACCGCTCCTTTTCCTGAAAGGGTATTGAAGAGGGAGTTTTTTGAAGTGGAAAGTTCCTCTTCCGTTTTTGGATCTGAGCTTATTTTTTTTGGTCTGACATTTTTTTATTTCGGGGTTTTTCTACTGATTTCAGGGGCGAAGTTTTTTTTTTAAATTGACAAAATTTTTTTTTTCTTTCTTGAGGGGAGGGTGTGAGGAACAAGGCTGAGCCCAAATCCCGTCTCTAAAAGGGGAATGGGATTTTATTTTTCCATTTTTTGCTTTGAGTTCGCATGGATTTGGGGAAATTAGGCACTTCTAGGGGGTAAAAGCCAACCCCGTTCGAATCGGGGAGTTGAAATTTTCACTAAATGACGGGAGGGGGTTGAGGAACAAGCCTGAGCCCAAATCCCGTCTCCAAAAGGGGAATGGGATTTTCGTTCTCCATTTTGTGCTCTCAATTCGCATGGATTTGGGAAAATTGGGCACTTCGAGGGGGTAAAAGCCACCCCCGTTTGAACCGGGGATTCGAAATCTTCACTAAATGAGGGGAGGGGGTTGAGGACCAAGCCTGAGCCCAAATCCTGTCTTCAGAAGGTGAATGGGATTTCCTTTCTCCATTTTTTGCGTTGAGTTCCCATGGCTTTGGGGAAATTAGGTACTTTGAGGGGGTGAAAGCCACCCTGGTTCAAATCGGGGAAGTTGATATTTTCAGTAAATGAGGGGAGGGGGTTGAGAAACAAATCTGAGCTCAATTCCTGTCTCCAAAAGGGAAACGAGATTTTCTTTTTCAATTTTTTGCTCTCAATTCGAATGGATTTGGGAAAATTAGGCATTTTGAGGGTGTAAAAGCCAACCCCGTTCGAATCGGGGAAGTTGATATTTTCACTGAATGAGGGGAGAGGGTTGAGGAACAAGTCTGAGCCCAAATCCTGTTTCTAAAAAGGGATTAAGAGTTTCTTTTCCCATTTTTTGCTCTCGGTTTGCATGGATTTGGGAAAATTGGGCACTTCAAGGGGGTAAAAGCCACCCCCCTTTTAATCGGGCAAGTTGATATTTTCACTAAATGAGGGGAGGGGGCTGAGGAACAAGTCTGAGCATAAATCCCGTCTCCAATACAAAATTGAGAGTTTCTTTTTCCGTTTTTTGCTCTCAGCTCGCATGGATTTGGGGAAATTGGGCACTTTGAGGGGGTAAAAGCCACCCTGGTTCGAATGGGGGAATTTGATATTTTCAGTCCCCGATTCGAACCCGGGTGGCTTTTAACCCCTCAAAGTACCGAATTTGCCCAAATCCATGTAAACCGAAAGCAAAAAATGGCAAAAGAAACTCTTAATCCCTTTTTGGAAACAGGATTTGAGCTCAGACTTGTTCCTCAACCCTCTTCCCTTATTCAGTGAAAATATCAACTTCCCCGATTCGAACAGGGGTGGCTTTTACCCCCTAGCAGTGCCTAATTTCCCCAAATCCATGCGAACTCAAAGCAAAAAATGGAAAAAGAAAATCCCATTCCCCTTTTGGAGACGGGATTTGGGCTCAGGCTTGGTCCTCAACCCCCTCCCCTCATTTAGTGAAGATTTCGAATCCCCGTTTCAAACAGGGGTGGCTTTTACCCCCTCGAAGTGCCCAATTTTCCCAAATCCATGCGAATTGAGAGCACAAAATGGAGAAAGAAAATCCCATTCTCATCTTGGAGACAGGATTTGGGCTCAGCCTTGTTCCTCACCCGCTCCCCTCAAGAAAGAAAAAAAAATTTTTGTCAATTTAAAAAGAAAACTTCGCCCCTGAAATCAGTAGAAAAACCCCGAAATAAAAAAAGGTCAGACCAAAAAAAATAAGCTCAGATCCAAAAATGGAAGAGGAACTTTCCACTTCAAAAAGCTCCCTCTTCAATACCCTTTTAGGAAAAGGAGCGGTTGCGGGACACCCTGTATATACAGAGATTCTATGATCATTTAGCTTTACTTCCAGAGTAAAGCTATATATATACAGAGATTCTATGATCATTTAGTTTGACTCCCAGAGTTAATATTTGGTTTTCATACGTGCTAAATGAATTTGCCAGCAATTTGAAAATGTACTTGACAAAAACAAGTAAAAATATTTCCTGCAGGCTTCCATACATCAAGTCATTTATTAACAAATCCTTGTCAATTTTCGAAAGATAATCCTTTCGCCATGCGTTAAAATACTTATCAATTTCAACTGCAAGCGTTAGCCCTTTTCCACCCCGTATATGGATCAAATTGCATTATTTTTCGATATAAATTGCCTAGAATATGATTTGTGATAAACAAAAATTTAGAATTCATCATCCTTGAGTTAATTTGTTTAAGTAATGAACTTGTGATTCAATAGGAAACGTATTGGTACTTTTAATCGATGACTTTTTTTAGTGTATAGTCTTTTTAAAGTGATAAGGCTGATAATTGTGTATTAAGAAATAAGGAAATAATGCGGTCGGGAACCGATGAGAAGACACGAGACGCGACACATTCGAAATTTAACGCTCTGGGAGCTGAAAAAAATTGTTCCAAATTGAAAAAATTCCCGTAGCACCTCCAAATGGGCGGAAGAATGTATCCACACATTCCACTAAAGTTAGTTGTAAATAACAAATGTTTCGAGAGATTCAAAAATATATAAATAACAAGTGCGTGTGCTCGTGTGAAATGAATCGTCAATTAAGGTGACGAGATAAATGCAAAAAATTGCAAAAAATTGAACAAAATAAAAAGGAGAGAACGACTAATTAATGCCGTAGGTGGAGCAGCCATCCCACCACGTACTGATTAATATTTCCGTAAGCCAGATGAACGGGAGGAAAATAATAGCCGAGGAAAAAATAATAATGGAAAAAAGGAAGAAAAACGTTGTTTCATTTGATTGCTATACAGTGTTACACAGACTACAGATATTTACAACAATATTATATTCTTACAGAGAATTATATTTACTTTAATGAATTTATTGCAGCGCGATGTGCGATGGGAAATAAAAATCAATAAAACAACAAACAAATGAGAATAAAAAAAAATGCAAAAATAACAAATGAAAAAATAGAAGTAATAATACCAGTGATGGAAACTATATTTTTCACCGTCAATGCACACCAATATCGCAATATACAGCCAATCGAAATACAAGCTCAACAGAGTAATGATATTTATTATTAAAACAGTGATTGAAAAACAATGCAGATTTAATTAAAAGAATGAAATAAAATATAGATGAAAATAATCCGTATATTAGAGGCAATGGACGAAAATCTGTGCTGACTGTTGTCAATATTTTATCTTATTCGTTATAATACTTTAATAATGATACGAGATCAGCCGCGCGTGCTACGCACGCGCCTTCTCATCTCACGTAGCGGCGCTTCGGTTTCAGTCTTATGCTTACGCTTATTCGAGATTTTCGAGATATATCGAGATTGATTTTCTGTCTCCTTTTTACGATAGGATTAATTCCTTTGATTGTTTGCAGATTTTACAATAAATTTCATTTTTACTCCATATAATGGAATAGAACAGAATAGAAATGGAAATTCTATTTTTAAAAGTGATAACTACATCTTAAAACTATCATTATAACTAATCATTAATCAACATCGATCGAAACAGTCAGCATTGAGTTTCACCACAATAATTCCATAACCATAGTACCACCACAGTACAACTCAGGATGTTTTATATTATATTTTACAGATGACAATAGTTCCACAATATGAATTACTTTGAGAATTACAATTGAAAACGAAAAAAAAAAAACGAAAAAATGAACATTTTTCTTCACCATTTTTGTACTTAAATTTTTAATTTCCGTAATTCTCAAAATAGTTCATAATTCGGACTAACACGGCTCCCTTACCTCACATACAATCAAACTAAACAAAATGCAGATGACAAATATAAACTATTGATAATATATTTACATAAAAATGTGAAGAAAAAAAATACAGTGAAAATGAGAAGAATAAATGCAAGAAGAATAATAACTTAACAATAGTACCAGAAAACCGTTCAAAAAACTTTGCAACAACTGCAGAGTTGTTTAGGAAAACAGAAGAAGAAACCGTTAACCAATTTTTTATTACCTGTTACTTACGTAATTAAGAATTATTGTTTTCTACCGCAGAAAAATAAAAAAGAATGAATAAAATGAAATGCACTATCGAATTGTATCAGTGAATCATAACACAATTTTGTTCATTAATTAGGGAAATGCCCAGCAAACATTTTAGTACCGGTCTAAGGGAATTAGATAATAAATGTTGCATATCATATTATAAATATTGTTATACATTTGCCAAGCAGTGTTTCATTGCAATCCCGGTAATCTCGGACGTTTATGAATCGTACCCAAGCATATAAAACAATAGTAATTGAATAATTAACCTGAAAATGAATTTACAAATATCCAATAATAGTTAACAGCGAATCAATGACTGAAATGGCCTATACGACTACTTAATTTTCTTAATGCCAATTAATAAAATGAAATAATTGATAGATGATAAAGTCGATAGCCGTGATATACGCGAAGTGCTCTATACGATAATTTAATAATTCGTAAAATTAATGAGTTGTTTTTTCACTGATAATTTTATTTCAACTTCGTAATTTCTGGGATCTCCCAGAATCACATGATTGTCTGGATCTGTGAGATCCACATAATCATGAGATACCATTTGAAAAATTACAATGGCATTCTTGGATTAAGATTGGACATGAAATATTGCTGCCTTTCGCGAATGAAAAAATACAGAGTTATAATTATCGTATATTTTACTTGAAAAATAATGTATGATCACAATCTATTTTTTCATACCACAGAGATGCATCGATTATTTACAGATATTTAATAATAAACAAGAAACGCTATAATTAAATTAATTGTAAGACAGAGTTTATCAGCTGAACAATAAAGCCTTTAATTTTTAGAAGGAAAAACAAACAAGCAGATGAAATACATGTTAAACCATTCGATTCATTGTCCGAGATTGTCTTTTACTTTGAAACAGAGAATATTGATACAACACCGGAACAATAACATATTATCAGAAGTAATACGTTACAGCATTCTCGCATAAAATAGTTGTTAATTAATCATTTTTCATCATTATGACAGAATGGACTACTTCGCTGGGCATTAACGTACACAACAAGCAAAAAGAAATACTAGAAAGTCTCAATAAAATTCATGATTAAAGCAAAAAAAAGCAGGAGAATTTTAATTTTTGTCGCGATAATTTTCTATAATTAATTCCACATAAAAGAAAAATCAAGAGAAAAACCTTGAACAAGACACAACGACTCAAAAATTTCTTCACGATTAAAAGAAGCAAAATTCAATGCTCCTGGAACAAAAAAGAGAATTATCAAGAAGATGAAAAAAAAAAATCTAACACGAATAACATATTCAGCAAATCACGCGCAGCAAGATACATAGTTTTTGAAGATTTTTTTTGTGAGATGTTAATTCATTTGCAGTCCATATTTCTTGTTCATTATCATTTGGAAATTCTTTTCGGAGATTAAGACTGCCATTTTCATTTCTTTTGAATGCAGTAAAAAACTTCGTTTGAATTTACACTCTCGATAAAAATAAAATAAAAATTATACGAATAAGCAGGAAAATCTCGAAAAACAATTACAAACTGTATTCCTCCAATTTTTCTTTTGTATATATGTAAAATTTGCATTCGTATCGGCATTTTAGAAGACGTTATTCTTGTATTCGCACGCTAGTTATCATTATCAGAAAGGAATATCCGTAATTATGTAGGAAATAAGTTAGTGAAGAACAAAAATTTAATCCTAACGAAAACAATAAAAAAAAATGATAAAAAAAATCTTTTTTCATACTACGATTGAATTATATGTAATCGAAAACTGTAAAAACTTATTCGGACGGGCATAACATATTTAATTTTAATTAAAAAATGAATAAGTAATTCATTAATTTTCTCCATCTAGTCATTTTGAGCTTTTTTGTAATAAAACAAAAATGAGAATGTTTGAGTTTATTCTGATATTCTCATAATCAGTATTTCCTGGAAAATATGTTTAGTCCGGATAAGATTAACTGATAAACTAATTCATAAGTTTAGAATTAATTTGTTTCTCACAAAGTGAATAGATTCTAATAATTTGTTATTTTAATTCCACGTAACCTATTATTTGAAGATTTTGCAGAAGGTAACTGTTTCAATAGTGACTAGTTACGTAGTAAGTGTGGAGCCGAAGTATTGACGAATCGAAAAATTAATAAATTGAAACATTCACAAATTTTGGAAGAAGACAAGAGAAACTAAATTACCATTAAAAATGTAAATAGACATGTTTGGACATAAGACGGTGGAAATTAAATAAAAATTAAGACCCATGAACTTATCTAGGGTAAAAAATTGAGGGTAATTAAGCTCGTAAAATCTCTTTTCGCTTTGAATTAGTCACGCTATATGTACTGAAGTGTAAATCGCAAAAAACGTACATAAGAACAAAAATCATGAAATATTTATTCAAAGACGGCATACCGAAGCAATTAATGTTTAAGTGACAAATTGGGATTTGGAGAACGATTAATAACGGCTTCGTCCTATTAGTCCCAATTTGATTAAGTAACCGTACTAATTAGTAATGTAAGCAAGTAATTTTGAATGACTGAATTTTAAGGATACAAAAGAGGTTCACGTTTATATGTATTTTCATTGGTAAAAAAAAGAATTAAAAAAAAGAACGAACGTGAGACCGAGAAACAAAATGTTTGGAGCTGGGTGGTATTTCTGACCAGATAATCTGACAAGTTGAACCAGAACGTTCAGAAATTAAATTTTTACAAAAGTGAACACGAGTGAAAAAAAAATTATGTGATTATTCGGAACTGAAAAACATGTGAGAAGACTGCGTAGATTTTTAAATTTAGTTTGCAAAAAGAGTTAAGAAAAACTTTAAATTAAAAAACATACTCGCCTAGAGTAGATGGACAAAAAATGATTCGTTTGTTAGCGGAAAAAATGAAAAAAATAAATAAAAAATATAAAAAGGCTTGAACTAACAATTGTGATATTTCCGATGCCACCGGAAAAAAAAATTTTTTTTCGGTTTAATGTCGAATTATCTGAACAGAATGAGCTACACATCAAAAAGACGAATTCAAAAAATACCAGAAAAATTAGGAAAAAATCAGATTGAAACACACAGTGCAATACAATTTTCAGTTGCACCTCTTTCTTTGGAAGAATTCTCATTCTAAAAATTCCAATTCAGTTCGAAAAAGAGAATTCAAGCATTAATGAAAGAATGGTAATTATCAGTATATAATGTATTTTACACTTCTCACAGTAATCGCAAAAACTGGGATCATAAATGGCTATAGTAAAGAAAACAATGATTATTCCCAATCCATATAATTGTAAACGTCAATTTGTATTAATTGTTTCTTGCCTTTCTATAATGTATAATTATGTCTCATTTCCTAGTCCAATCATCGTATACCTGCAAACATCCCATAAATTGGGAATTATCCCGTCACTTCCGTTAGCACTGAGTTTTCTCAAAATCAACAAAAGGCAGATAATCACGACTAACCATTCAAAATGATCATAAAATTGAAAATGTTTCAATTCTGCGGTAATGTAAATACTAACGAAAAGTAAGGAAAATTTTCAACACCACTCATCAAAAGAAAGAAGGGAAAAATAACAGAAATGACGGAAACTCCATACAATATTATATATTTTATTAAACGCAATGTAGATCTGTCATAATCAAACGTGTGTGTTTAATCGTCGTATTATTATTCTATTAATCATAATTGTATCATCATTTTTATTTCGGTATTATTGAAAATATTACACTATCGCTTTACACTCCGTTAACATTCGCAACAATGAAGCGAATGAAAAAATTATGAGTCCATCTTCTGTTGCAAGAAACATTTCGAAATAGAAGTTGTGAAACAAAATTGAATCCTCAGGCATCCAATTCATGGCGTAGTCAAAATCAATTTAATTATCAAACCGCAATTACAATGCTCGTATTCTTATGTTAATTCGTTTGTTTAATATAAAATACTAACATTCTACAAATAATAAACCAACACCTTTTTGTCCGCTAAAAAATACGATGTCTTGTTATTCTTGATCACGATCGGATGAAAAAAAATCTTTCTTTCATTCTGGAGATTGGGAGCAGATCACACAATTTTTTATGCCTCCAAACTTAGTCATGTGGTTTTATTGGTATTTGTATCTAACTACGCAAGTAGAGTAGCGTCATTCTCTCATCATTCTTTGCTAAAATTAGAGACAAAACCATGTTTAGGAAGTTCGAGGAGTAATGTATATAAGTTACATATCAAGTGAATCAACCCTTTCCAAAGTTGATGGTGATTTTTTCTAGGATTGGAGGACTTGAAGAACTATCTCCCAATTTTTCCATTTTTTCCGCATGCCGTTTCGGAGATAATTTTTTTGTTTGATTTGCTTCTCTCTTTATTTTTATAACTTGACTGCTACACTATCAGCCAAAGATATTCTTGTCCATGTGATGTTATAATGGATAAGAATATCATTACTTAATCGATGAATAAGCTATCTTTTCATTTTGGCATATCTGCTATCCCACACATCTTGCAGGGAAGAGTCACGAGGTATTCAAGGGTGGTGTAAATGCTCAACTTTTAAGTAATAGTATAAAACCAGCGACCGTAATGGTTGGGTGAGTTAGGTGTTGCTCCGGCGGACATCCGAGTGCAGCTGCGTTTAGCGCGATTAGTACTTGGATAGGTGACCGCTTAGGAACACCTTCGCCCAAAAATTTAGGAAGGTAGGCACTGTGCAGTAGCCTAATGTGCCCCTCTAGTCATTGTGACAGAAGGGCACATTAGTGCTCTGCACAATCGGCCGGCTATACGACTGGGGTTTTCCATGGTTTCCCGTGCAGTCCTAGCCCGAATGGGGAACAGTTAAGAGTAAGACGGCCCATGGTAACGCAGATATAAATTAGAAGAGTGAAGTGGGAGAGGCAAAGGCAGACGAATGGGGAGCCTATAAAACCGTAATGGTAGTAGGAAAGAAATATGAATAAAAAGAAATAGTATAAAACCTTATTTTTCTGCTTATATCAAGGATTCATATGTTATAAACGGACGGAGGTCTGTTTACACCTGATTTGATTTCAATAATTAATTATCACACATCTTCCTGAATTTTTGCATGAGAGAACCAATCTTTTTTTTATATGGGTTTTACCTTAAGCGGAGATGGAGGTATTACCTCTACTTATTACAGTACAATTTATCACTGCATTTCATTACATTTTATTTCATCGCATTTCATTTAATCATTTTGTTGTTTTATAACTAGTTTAATTCATTACAACTGTTTTTAACATGCTACAAAGTTTCAAATAAAAAACTGGGTATTTAATGAAGAGTAATGGAGCTTGTTTTATTATGTAAATACCACAAAATATGTATTCTTAATTCGCATTCAACGGAAACAGAGCAAATAAATAGACAAATTTTCAAATCGTAATATTGTGCCGTAATTTCATGGCCGAATGTAAACACCAACCATTTTTTACTCACTTTCACTGGATAAATATTGAATATATACAAAGACATGATCTCTTTCATAATCAAAAGACTATTTTTTTTCCCTTTTGGCTTTGGACAAATTGCAAAGGCATGTTGTCAACTGTTTACGTGTAACTTTTTGCGTTGAATGGCACTCGATTTCTTGTGGGTAATCTGGGTAATCAGTGTGATTGTCCCTCACTATTCATTTACGGTGGATCGATATATCGATTGCCATTTCGGGGAAAATTATGGGCATACGATGAGGGATTGATATTGTATATAAAGTTGGGAATTAAATCTCGGTGTGTGTGTCTTTAAATTATTTGAAAATGGAAATACGATAGGAAATTAAAATTATTGCAATAATAAATCGTGTTGTAATGAATCGTTCCTGTGATGAATAATGTTGTAATGAATAATGTTGTGATGAGTTTTTGTGATGAATTGTGCAATAATATTACACCACTGTAATAAGTAGCGGTGGAATCGGAGATGGACCTCCTTTGTCTATATCAAATCTTCGAATTGTGTTTTCTCCAACAATTATTGATTTCTATCTATGAAACTACTTTATCGACTCGATCATATTATGATATGATAATAATTGCACGAGAAAACCATTCTAAGAGTTCATATAGACTCACGAGTTCCGTTTCCTCTTGAAATGTTGCACACATTTCGTCGTTTATAGTTTTGTTGAGAGATGAAGATTTTCATACATGGATGAGTCTGATCAATCCAACAATACTCTTCCGGAATCTAATTAATATTAACAGAGGTAAAATTAGATGGAATTTTCGATCATAAGAATAGGAGAGAGAACTGATCTTAATAAAAGGATTACGTCGAGGTAAATCGATGATTTTAATATATATATTCATGATTACATTTCGCTCACACCTGATGACACTAATTACAGTAGAGTATCTTGTTTTTTTCTTTCGGGACCCGCGAGTAACGGATGTTTCCTGATGACTTCCCTGGGTCTCCCTCTGATTATTGAATCTACCTAAAAAAACAAAAACAAATTTTTTTTGTAAAAAAAACCGCGCCAAGAACGTTGGTTCTCCTTCTAGTAATATTTTATTTCATGAAGAATTTTTTTAAAATTCTTATTCGATTTGAAACTATTTTTCTTATAGAAATCTGATTGTGCAATATGTTCGTTCATTCGACATTGCTGACTTGGCTTTCTTTTTTATTTCTTTGTATTTTTCAAAAATTTCTACTTCCCAGTAAAAACCAATAGGCCAGTCAAATAAGGACTTTTTATATGATACGTGCGTGTAACCGCATGTGTTTCAGTTGACTATAGTCAACTGGAAAGTAGCGGGTTTCGAGCGCCTACCCACACTCAACTAAAACCCGAGGCTTGGGTACAGTCATCCCAAAAACAAATTCCAAGGCGCGTGGTAAATCTCCGAAACGTAAAGTCACTGAGTGGTAAAAATATCCGAATATTGTATAGTAAGTGTTGATTGTGCCAAGGCATTTGAATTGGATGAACACTATAGTGGATGAATGGTGAATTGCACAGGGGAGAGGGAAAATGGGTTTCCAAAGGAATAAGAATATGAAAATAACTGTTTGGTTTTTCAGATGAACTGACGAATAGACCGTTCCATAAAATCCCCGACAAGCAGATATCTTGGAGAGTGTAGACATGGAGCTGATTATTGTAAGAGTTTATCATTATTGGACTTTCGAAAAACATGTGAATTGATTTCCTACTGTAAAGACGAAAAAAGATGCAATAAAATCCACGAATGAAAATACAGGAGCAATTAATTTATTACGCAATGACCTATTATCTGCTCAGCACATTTCAAGACCTTAAAATCAGCTGTCTCAATAATCGCCAGAAATATTGCCCAGTAAGAGATTCTTAGCCACGGACTCCACATAGGTTTGCATCACTTTTTCCCAAAATGACGAATTATTGGAGTGTAATATTACATTGAGTGTCTAAACCAAGAAAGGGGTATTGGATGAATTCCAGAAACTGAAAACTCTTATTTGTTCGACTCCACAAATTGATTGCACATAGGAATATTGGGATCCATTTTACTAGGTTAGTGAAACTTGGAGACTATGGAAATATCAGACGAAAGAGTGATTTTTATCACTCTGACTTTTATCACTCTTTCGTCTGATATTTCCATAGTCTCCAAGTTTCACTAACCTAGTAAAATGGATCCCAATATTCCTATGTGCAATCAATTTGTGGAGTCGAACAAATAAGAGTTTTCAGTTTCTGGAATTCATCCAATACCCCTTTCTTGGTTTAGACACTCAATGTAATATTACACTCCAATAATTCGTCATTTTGGGAAAAAGTGATGCAAACCTATGTGGAGTCCGTGGCTAAGAATCTCTTACTGGGCAATATTTCTGGCGATTATTGAGACAGCTGATTTTAAGATCTTGCAATGTACTGAGCAGATAATAGGTCATTGCGTAATAAATTAATTGCTCCTGTATTTTCATTCGTGGATTTTATTGCATCTTTTTT
>NW_021680820.1:176922-198967 GCF_001412515.2 Diachasma alloeum | reverse complement strand
GATTATTGAGACAGCTGATTTTAAGGTCTTGAAATGTGCTGAGCAGATAATAGGTCATTGCGTAATAAATTAATTGCTCCTGTATTTTCATTCGTGGATTTTATTGCATCTTTTTTTGTCTTTACAGAAGGAAATCAATTCACATGTTTTTCGAAAGTCCAATAATGATAAACTCTTACAATAATCAGCTCCATGTCTACACTCTCCAAGATATCTGCTTGTCGGGGATTTTATGGAACGGTCTATTCGTCAGTTCATCTGAAAAACCAAACAGTTATTTTCATATTCTTATTCCTTTGGAAACCCATTTTCCCTCTCCCCTGTGCAATTCACCATTCATCCACTATAGTGTTCATCCAATTCAAATGCCTTGGCACAATCAACACTTACTATACAATATTCGGATATTTTTACCACTCAGTGACTTTACGTTTCGGAGATTTACCACGCGCCTTGGAATTTGTTTTTGGGATGACTGTACCCAAGCCAAACTCGAAATAACGCATGACGCGCATGCNAAATCTAACCTCCGAATAGTGAATACATGGAATGACTGAAAAATGAAAAGGTGATTTTCGAAGCAGATAAAATGAGCCCAAATCGTATAATTCCTGATAGTGATGAAGAGTTAGGCAGTGAGGAGGATTTATTTACTGATGAGGAGGAGTTGATTGGTGATGTGATATTTGAAGAAAATTGAAATGAAATATTCTCCAATAAAGCAGCAGCAGGATCGCCAAAAACTCCTTCTTCGATCAAATACTATAACTTAAGGGCTTTATTGAATTCTAATGATCAAAATAATGTCAAGGAAACACAGAGAAAAATTATTTTTGCTTTTCAGAGACACGTCACAGAATTCACCGAAGCTTCACTGAAATTTGGTGATTGATTTCTAGAAATTAGTGATAAGTCATTGAGAATTCAGTAACGAAAATGAAATTTTTCAATCACACTTTTTTATGATTACTTTTTTAAATAAATGTGATCTTTTTTCTTCAGTGGGGGGGCTTCGCCTACCCCAATCCCCCCCACCGGGGGCTTCGCCCCCTGGGCCCCCTTTTCTCGTGGGGGGCTTCGCCTCCCTCGTGAGTAACCGCCTGCTTTCCGCACTAGTTACGTAATGTACTATTTTCGGCCGAAATCAATGATGATAGAAGAAGGATAAAAACCATGAGATATCATGCGGAAGAATGATATGAAATACATACTAAGTTTTTGGGATTGTAGCAAACCGGGAAATTGTTTAAAAAAATTAAAAACTGCAAAATTAAGCGTCTACGCCACCTTTTTTGCTTTATGCCGAAGAAACCGTGATAGATAGGATAAAAAAGCATAAGACTCAATTTGTAGAGCATGAAATTTCCTACAAAAAAGTCAGTGGCGGCATTTTCGTAATTTCAACCGTCAAGCCGCCAAGCGCGCTCGAAGTTGAACTACGAAAAAGCTGATTCGCCGCCAACGCCGAAAAGTCCATTTTAGTTGCAAAATGCAAATAATTTATGAAAAAGTTGATTAAAAAATCTGAAAAAAATCAGGATGCATCTTGACCCTTCACAGAATGTCTCCAGGAGAGGAAATTTTTAAAAAAACATTTTTCGATTTTTCAGAAGTCCCCATTTTTCTCTTTTTTCCAGTTATCTTTTTTATCCAGTTATCTTATTGGAATAAGAACCAAAGGTGATTTTTTCTCGTTCTCTCCTCTCCATTTTCACTTTTTTGATATTTTCATTCAACTTTCATATTTAACTTATTATTTGATGATAAACTAAAAACAATGCTGTTTTTTCAATATATAATCTGACTGGAAAAATTTTTGATCAAGCTTGGTAGCTTTATCCCAAACTTGAATCATTGGGATCAATCTTGAATTTTTTCATATTTTTCTCGGGATTTGTTAACGTAGATTTTTAATAACAAAAGGAAAAATTTTCGATTTTTGTCATTTTGTCAATGTCTAAAAATTTTATGATTTTTTTTTAATTTTTTGATATCTTGGTATTTTTTCATATTTTCAATACTTAGTGAGCTATGAATTATTTTAGAATTAGGGAAATGTTGTCGTTGGGCGCGCCTCACTCCACGCGCTTGACTTCTCCACTCTCCACATTCTCCGCGTAGCGGAACTTCTGCAAACGTTTCCTTTGCTAATTTCCTTCAAAAATATGAAAAAATTACTAAAAAAATTTTTGTTAACAAGCAATAGTGCACAAACTCAATGGGAACTTGCAATTTAAACTCCTGTGCGTATTGAGCAACTCAGGGTTGGGAGAATGAAGATGATAAAAGGCATAGCTTGTTTTTTAATTCAATTTATTCGTTTCCACTAATAGCTGATAGCTATAAGTGACCAGTTCGACATCGCATTGCATATATTCAGTATCATTTATAAGTACCTCATACAAATATGTTCCATCCACGATATATACCTAAACATTCAACTACATAGATCTACAAATTTTGACTCTTGTTTAAATTCAAATTAAAAGATAAAAATTTTCATCAATATATGAAATGACGTTGAAGGCTATCATACCCTAGGTGGTATGATAGCTGCATTAAATTATAGAGAAAAAAAAAGAACACAGTTTTATGGGAAAAATCCTTTCGGCATAAAAAACCCGGATTTATTATCAATACACTAAGTTTGGAGGGTTCACTGCGAATGGCGGTGACACACGATGATTCACACATCCATATAACACAATGTATTTGTTCGTTATTTAATTGTTTATGACAACGGTTAGCACGTGTCCACACATACAAAGATTTAACCTACGCTAAAAAACTTAATAACGCAAGCTAATTTGGGGGTTAGTTGACGCAATCGTTGATTGCGTCGTTGGAAGCGTGGCTTCTGTGCCACGTGGAGACACGAAATCATGTGATTTCGTACCGTTGATTGATCCTTCGTTTGATCGTTAATTCATAGCCACTTGCTATTGAATTTCGTTTCACTAGTGCACTAGTTTGTCGTTAGTTGGTTTAAGTTGTTGAACCCGTTGGGCTCGTTTAGTTTAAAGTCAAGATGACTCGATAAAAGTGTGATTTTTGTTAGATCTCGATACACGCTTCAGTGTCGGTTTTTACTAACTGACGCCATAGCGTCCGTCGACGTGCGTACACCTTGTCGAGCGAGAGGGTGCTTGTTAGGTGCTGCCACCATTTTCCGCCTACCCATAACCGTCGGCGCGGGCACATACCAGCGACCAGGGTTGGGAAGTAAATTACCTCCGGTAAATTACCTAGTTTTTTACATGTAAACTTCTCGTTTTTCTGAAGACGTGTTGGCTGATGAAAAAAAAAGTTTGAAATATAAATCATAAGTGTTAGACTGTCTAGCACTTATTAACCATGTTAGATGTCAATGGTTGGACTTCACGTGATCGACGGGGCAAGGGTCGAATGTCACAAGAGTCAAATATTACAAAGGTCAAACATTTCAAGAGTCACAAGGGAATGATTGAATTTTACAAGAGTTGAATTTCACGATGGTCATTTTTCACCTATATTATCCCTTGGGCTATTTTACTCGGTCAACCTTAGATGTTTTTAAGGCATAACTTCACGAATTCGTTCGCATTTTTCACGAAGGTTAAATGTTACAATGGTCAAATTTTACGGTAGTCAAACGTCACGAGGGTCACAAGAGGATGGTCGAATTTTACGAGAGTCAAACGTAAGGAGGGTCACAAGCGATGGTCAAATTCGCGATCGCAACGTAGATGTGGGAGCCATCAAGTGGTCTCTCCACTAACTACTCTTGGCGGGCGACCAATGAGATCACTGGATTCTCTTCGATCTCATTTGTTGAGCTCCATCATTGGTTCCCTCCGAGGGATCTCATTGGTTGCCCCCCAAGAGTAGTTAGTTTAGAGACCACTTGGTGGCTCCCACATCTACGTCGCGATCGCGAATTTCACGAGAGTCAAAAGTCACGTGGATCACAGGGGATTTTCAAATTTCACGAGGGTCAAACGTCACAAGGGTCATAAGGGGATGGTCAAGTTTCACGAGAGTCAAACGTCACGAGGCTCACAAAGGACGATCAAATTTTACGAGTGTCAAACATCATGAGACTCGCAAGGGAATGTTGAAACTTTCACGAAGGTCACAAAGGAATTGTTAAATTTTCAAGAAGGTCAAACGTCACGAGTCACAAGGGAATATTTGAATTTCATAAGGGTTGAATGTCACAATAGTTATGTTCCAACGTTATACAACGGAATGAGCAAATCGCAAGAGGGTCAAACATTGCGAGAGTCACAAGGGTCACAAGGAATACGATACTGTCGTGAAGTTTGATCATCCCCTTTTGTGACCCTCGTGACATTTGACAGTCGTGAAATTTGAGCATCCCCTTGTGATCCTCGTGACATTTGAATCTCGCGAAATTTGACCATCTCCTTGTGACCCATGTGACTCTCGTGAAATTTGACCTTTGTGTCGTTCGACTCTCGTAAAATTTGATCAGTCCCTTGAAACACTTGTGACCCTCGTGACGTTTGAAATTTGACCATCTCTTTGTTAATTGTAAGGTTATATGTAATAATGAGTTTTTTACATTTATTACGCCCTGTAGGTAAATTACCGGTTTTTTACGTCGTCACGTAAAAAACTGCCTCCATTCCGAGATGCCCAACCCTGCCAGCGACACCGGCACCCGTAAGGTGCTGCCGCCGCTTGTCGCCAGCATGTGAACGCGGCCTCAAACCTTCGCAGATGTCACGATCTAACAATATAGTTTCTCATCAAATTAGCACTATAAGTACAGAGGTGCAAAACAGAAGTTCCCATTGAATTTGTGCACTATTGATTG
This sequence comes from Diachasma alloeum, assembly GCF_001412515.2. Taxonomy (NCBI): domain Eukaryota; kingdom Metazoa; phylum Arthropoda; class Insecta; order Hymenoptera; family Braconidae; genus Diachasma; species Diachasma alloeum. The sequence goes on along the minus strand of NW_021680820.1, from coordinate 194,148 downwards.
TTAACAAAATTTTTTTTTGTAATTTTTTCATATTTTTGGAGGACATTAGCAAAGGAAACGTTTGCAAAAGTTCCGCTACGCGGAGAATGTGGAGAGTGTGGAGATCAAACCCGTGGAGTGGGGCGCGCCCGATGACAACATTTCCCTAAATTTAAAATAATTCATAGCTCACTAAGTATTGAAAATATGAAAAAATACCAAGATATCAACAAATTTAAAAAAAAATCAAAGAATTTTTAGACATTGAAAAAATGACAAAAATCGAAAATTTTTCCTTTTATTATTAAAAATCTACGTTAACAAATGCCAAGAAAAATATGAAAAAATTAAAGATTGATCCCAATGACTCAAGTTTGGGATAAAGCTACCGAGCTTGATCAAATATTTTTCCAGTCAGATTATCTATTGAAAAAACAGCAATTTTTTTAGTTTATCAACAAATAATAAGTTAAATTTGAAAGTTGAGTGAAAAGGTCAATATAGTAAAAATGGAGAGGAGAGAATGAGAAAAAATCACCTTTTATTCTTATTCCAATAAGACAACTGGATCAAAAGTTATGTTATGGCAAATTTTGGTTGAAAAATGAAAGAAAATAGAAAAATGGGTACTCCTGAAAAATCGAAAAATGTTTTTTAACAAATTTCTATCTATCACGGTTTCGTCGGCGTAAAGCAAAAAAGTCGCGTGGACGCTTAATTTTACAGTTTTGAATTTTTTAAAACAATTTCCCGCTTTGCTACAATCCCAAAAACTTAGTATGTGTTTCGCATCATTTTTCCGAATGATATCCCATGGTTTTTATCCTTCTTCTATCATCCTTGATTACCAAACCGTAATTTGACTGGCCTACAACCCAAACTTTTTCTTGGCACTGTTTTTTTTACAAAAACATTTGTTTTTGTTTTTTTAGGGAGATTTCATAATTTTTTTCAAAATAAGCAAGGAATCGTTTTTATATCCTATACATTTTTTTATTTCCAATTCAATTCGGCTCATTTATTTTTCACACGATAGATCATCTTTCCAATTAACAATCGACGCAAAACAAATAATTGTACTTCACAGTCATCATTTCCACCGACTTTTAATTACTTATTCCAGATTTTCCGACTTAATTTGCTTCTTCCAGAATTTATTTATGCACGGAACTCAATTGAAAAATATCTGCGGAATTTATCGTTCATGCACCAAATTCAATTTGTAAATTCCCGAGCCTCCCTCCTTGGTGTGTGTGGCTGTATTGCAGTGCTACCAACTCCGTAACAAAAAAATCATAGGAGATAATGTGAAATACGAGAATGTGCATGTGAACCCGTTGCTATGCGCGTAATTTTTTAAATATTGATTAGAATAAAAAAATAGTTACATCAATGAGAAGCTTGTGGTCGATTTATATATGTAACTAAGATTATTTTTCATGTAGCTTATCACATTTGTATTTTATTTAATGGATATGAGTCGGAGGTAGTGGAGGGCGTAGTTGCTTCGTGTATAGATACACGGCAGCCTTCGGCCAGTTTTGTACGGAGTCAAAACTTTTTCTTGGCCGATACGCTGCCGCGTATCTCGATCGACGGCAAGGTACTGAGCGACCACACTTCTTTTGTCAAACAAATGTACTTTTAACAAGGTCCCTTACTATCTGGTTGACCAATCAAGTTCTAATTTCACTGTCACTGACTTTATTTTAATTTTCCTTCATATGAATAGAATTTTGATAGCTTAGATAACTCAAAAAAAAAAAAAATTAGCAAATTAACTTCGTTTCTGCACTCGGTACATGATATGTTCGAATTTCCGACTACGAAGTTTTTGTGTAATTTTCGATTTGCATTTTTCTTGCAATTATTACGGTAAAAATCAATGTATTTTGCGCCGCGCAATTTACCGATCGGTTAGGGGACTCAAGATTAGGGGTAGCGAGCTCGGCGTTGTGGTCGGGGAAGGAATAATGCAGGAGTCAAGAAAAGAATTATCTCTATTTGTTGACAATGCAACCATGACTGGCTTTTTTTCGGGCGTCACCATCTTGCGATGCGCTCGACGAGGATGCTTGGATCATCACTCTCCTCGGGCACATGTGCAAATCGGTGTGCTCGATTGGAAGGTGCGAGTAGAAAAATTTCGCTCTTTCCATCGTTTTCGATTTGCGATATTCGCTGGATGATGGTTAGCGAGTTAAATATAACGTTGAAATAAAATTTCTCTACGAAAATTTTATTCGGAAATTTCGTATACAACATCGTCCCCGTGAAGAAATCTGTCTGGAGGGTGGAATATCATCCATTCTCGGTTTTAACGTGATTCTATTTCTTCATCAAACTTCAAAATCTGTTTCTCTCCGAGGCTTCCTTTTAGTATTATTAACTTCCCGACCCGAAGGGAGGAAGTTATTGTAATGACCCAGAAAATCGAATTTGGAATTTCCATGATTTCTCCACATTTCTCGGCCTCTCGAATCATCCTGAAACGTTTTTGGAGACATGTCTGTATGTGTGTGTGTGTGTGTGTGTGTATACGTATGTGACCAAAATTTTGTCCAACGATATCTTCTGAACAAATGAAGCGATTCGAATTTTTTTTTCAATCGATGCGTTTTGATGTCACTTAGAACTGATTAGATTATGAGATCGATCGCCTCAGCGGTTCGTCAGTTATTCGCATAAAACATGTGAAAAAATGACGATTTCTTGGAAATTCAATGATTTCATCCGGAGAAATGATGTCATTCGCATTTTTGTTATTGCAATCGATGCGTGTTGATGTAACTCGGGGGTGGTCAGTGTATGAAGAAGATTGTCTTAGCAGTTGGTTAGTTATTCGCATAAAACATGTGAAAAAATGACGATTTCTTGGAAATTCAATGATTTCATCCGGAGAAATGATGTCATTCGCATTTTTGTTATTGCAATCGATGCGTGTTGATGTAACTCGGGGGTGGTCAGTGTATGAAGAAGATTGTCTTAGCAGTTGGTTAGTTATTCGCATAAAACATGTGAAAAAATGACGATTTCTTGGAAATTCAATGATTTCATCCGGAGAAATGATGTCATTCGCATTTTTGTTATTGCAATCGATGCGTGTTGATGTAACTCGGGGGTGGTCAGTGTATGAAGAAGATTGTCTTAGCAGTTGGTTAGTTATTCGCATAAAACATGTAGAAAATGACGATTTCGTGAAAATTCAATGATTCTATCCGAAGAAATCTTATCATTCTCATTTTTTTTTATTTCAATCGATGCGTGTTGATGTAACTCGGGGGTGGTCAGTGTATGAAGAAGATTGTCTTAGCAGTTGGTTAGTTATTCGCATAAAACATGTAGAAAATGACGATTTCGTGAAAATTCAATGATTCTATCCGAAGAAATCTTATCATTCTCATTTTTTTTTATTTCAATCGATGCGTGTTCACGTAGCTTAGGAGTGATCAGTGTATGAAGGCGACCGTGTCAGTGGTTTATTAGTTATTCGCATGAAATATGTGTGAAAATGACAAAAATTCAAACATTTTATGCCGAGAAATGATGTGATTATTATCTTTTTTTCAATCTATGAGTGTTAAAAAAACTTCGAACCGATGAGTATATGAGGACGATTGCTTCAGCACTTTCTTAGTTATTTGCATAAAACATGTGAAGGAATGACAATCTTTTCAAAATTCATTGCATTCACCTAGAAAAATTACTTCATTCGCATTTTACCTAAGGCAACGATGGGATTGGAATTAATTTTGTGTAATCGATGCGTCTCCACATAACTTGACTCTCATTGGATTTTGAGCAAAATCGCCTCAGTGGTTGTTGAGTTTTTTAAATGAAACTTTCGAATTTTGCAATTAAAAAAAAGGGAAAGTTGGAAAATTTTAGAGTGGGTTAACTTTGAAGTTACAAAATTTTGAAGTGGGTCAACTTTGAAGTTGCAAATTTTTAAGTGGATCAGCTTCGGAGTTGAGAGAATTTTGAAGTGGGTCAAATAAAAAGTGGGTTTAACTCAAACTTGATTGAAGTTTGAGTTAAATTAAATTGCAAATGCGTTCTTTCTAAGGGTAATGCCACAATGGATGCAACTGTTTTCCGAATATTTCTGACAATGACTAGCGTTGCGTATAGCGTGCGCCGCATTCACTATGGCATCACCCCAGCGTCAACAAAAACAAATGGTCGGGAAGTTATTGGTTCGATCCGTAATGGGTCACACCCAATTCCACCAACCCCTACCGGTCATATCCCAAAGAGGGAGCGCGCGATGCGCGCGACCGGTCTTGATTTTTTAGAATCAAATTCACCTTATTTCTACGTTCCTTCGAAATTGTAATATTTTCAATGGTCCACTCGTTCTATTATTTGATGAGGGTTACTGGTTGCGAACGGCTGGAATTCGAGGGTGGGATGCTCTCCAGATAGACTCTTCCTTGATAATTTTCAGTGGAGCCATCACGATTTATCACGGCGTAGACCACTCGAGAGTAGTGCGCAATGTCTATTGGCAATGAGTTGCTTCGAATCTTCTTCTTTGATGCAGTCATTTTGAACTTACTTTGTCGCGTTATTTGTCTCCTCTTGCATTGGATTAAATTCCAGGTTCCCTTCTATCTAATTGGCACCACAATCGCGGAACTTCATTATATATGAGTTTTGCTGAATCCCCGAATTTACACTTAACGTAGTTCTGATAGAAGTAATATATAATCATTTTTGATAAATCGAGGATCATAAATCCAATTGGATGTGTTTCTTGAAATATACGGATGTTCCATTCATTCATTATCATCAAACACCATACAGCTATGGAAATTGGGTTTTGCTATCAATGCTTTTGCTCCATATCGACCAATCCAATGTGTGAAGAGCTTAATATCTTTCTGTTTTCTAGCATTTTCCATAGTTTTTCCGAATACAGCATTATTCGTCAAATTATCAAAGTTCTTTTCGAATTCATTTTTTGACTGTTGTCTTTTGTTGTTGAATTTCAAAATACGATGAATATGCTTTAGTTTTATACCAAGAGCTGTGTATTGCTTCAAGTTTACGTAATGTATCACATACTTTTCTTTCGAGAAGAGTGTGGTCGCTAATTTAGTATGTTTGCTCTCTGGAGGGATGAAATATTCGGGACAGAGCAGAAAATATTTATATAGTTCATGCAATTCTTGACGATATTCTAAATCGACTTCAAGGATATATCTGACTGGAGAATCATCTGCAACAATTAAAATGTCTACAGAACCAGTTGCAACCCATTCAAATGAATCACACGGGAAACTGATACACATAGCGGCCCCATATAAATTGTTCACATCATAATACATCAAATATGATGATTCTGATGAGGCATCAACATTTCTCACCCATGAATGGATTATTAACATGGGTATATCTGTTTGAACATTGTGATATTCCACCTCTAATACCTTTTTCAATGAATAATATCATTTCTGGATCCGTAAAAAGCTCTAAATTCACTTCTGAATATTTCCGCATAGCATCAAAGGCTAATCTACGTGTTGTATAATAATGCAAACGGTGTAATTCATAAGTGGAAAGGCAATTACGACGAAAAATTTGAAAAGTCCCAACTAACGAGAAGAGATCAGTTTGTAGGTAGAGATTTGAATACTCCCTCAATGTTTTGACATTGAATTTACTCCAAATATTAAGAGCATGTTGATGATCTTCACCTCATCTGCTCACATCACCTGTGTCATCACCTCATCTGCTCATCAGTCAATTGAGAGTGAAACCCTTCTTTTTCAGGCAGTTCGGTTTCATCCAATTTACCCCAATCATCCACACGTGGACGTCCGCATGAAAAGGGACCACTTTGTCGATATAATGTTATGTATATTCTGATAATATTGATAACATTTCGCACATTTTCAGCTCAAAATGATCTTCATGGGGTCAAAAATGATATCGTTGGAGAAGATGGAAAACAAATTTAACATTGGTGCAAATGGCAGTTCCTGAGACAAAAACGTGAATATCTTGAAAACTAGAATCCTTTTTCATGTGGACGTCCTCATATTGTCAAAGGGAAATACCCCCTTTCTACTCAACAGATTGAATTTAGTAGAATCATTCATATTTTCTTGTTATTTCTTTATGATCGTTATCAAGTTAATTCGCTAATCTCTCACGACTGCTACCCATGTGTGATGTCCAGAATTTTTACAGAAAATTAAATGGAAAATAATATATATATAGACATAATGCAAAATAATAAGTCAAATAATTGATGAAACATTTCATCACTTAAACTCAATAAATCCAAAAACAATGAAATTGAGAGCATCAGTGATGAAATGTCTCACTCAACATGCCCCCGTTTCTCAATATCAAAATTCGCAGATGGAGGAATGGTTGAGAAACAATAAAACAAAAACCCCAAAAACCGAGTGAACTACTTTCCTGGAGACGATTTAAAAGTGGGAAAAATCATACGACATTTTCTACCAATTGAAAATTGACTCGTTGGAGCCCCCACGAGTCAAGTACCTCGTAAAAACCAATAAAAACTCCAGAAAAATGAAAATTAATCAGTCTTGAAGCAGCGACGGAGCAGGAATAATTCTGGTCGAAATAGTTCACTTAATCAGCGTATTTTTCGATCCTTCAATACAATACAATAATTCGCAGTGTCAAAATTACGCTGAATAGTTGCCGAATTAATAGTAGGCTACGAACAATTGGAATTATCCAGGAATCAAATTTCCTTAACCGAGAGGGGTGACTTTTCTTGCATTTAAAGAATTAGACTATTGCGAAGCGTTGTGGAGAGTCTCACCCAAAATTATTAACTTCAATTGTCCTGTCAAAAATTTCGAACTCAAAATAAACTATACGAGTGGAAGAAAGTGTTTTTGCGAGAGTATAGATGATAGACTCTAGCGAATCTAGTTGTTGGTGAGGAAATTGGGAATTCAACCAACGATCCATATAAAAAAATTGATACATAAATGAAACCGAGCTGTAATCAAATTTTGTGAAACAATTAGAATCAGATCCTTCAGATCATTCCAGGGGTGGGAATTTCGAATTAACTACATATAAACTTTTGTAAAATGCAGACTTATGGTTTTGTAAATTGCGTAGTTCTCAAAATAATAATGGAAATCGAATTTAATTGCCAATACAACTCTAGATTTCTTGTTTCGTGAATATTCCTAACTAAAATCCTATCTCTAAACAAAATTCCCTTATTTCGAATATTTCCCGTCAAAATCGAGCTGCAATTCAATATTTTAATCAAAAGGTAAGAGTATGAACCTAACTTCGTACCGTAAATTCAAATTTTTATGTCGCGCCGTGCAATAAGTCGAGTTTATCAAAGCCTGCTCAAAACTCGACTTCTGCACGACTTGACATGAAATATTATAGAGCACTCGGTAATGAATTTCGTTTTCAACGAATGTGTGGACAGACCTCGCCTTCGGCTCGGCCTGTAAACTACAGATTCGTTGAAAACGAAATTTGTGCCCTTGTACTCTAATGTACTATAATCATTTTAGCCATCTTTTTAATAAGACAATTGAAAAGACAGTCCTCCGATGCTGATAATTTCTGCGNACGTATGTCCGTATGTGTGTATGTAAACAAATTTTGCTTCGATTCTTCGCTAATGGATCGATTGCATTGAATCTTTTTTTCCCTCCCATGTAGATATTGTTGAGACCTATCAATCGCTATTAATTAAAATTCAATTAATTTATTACTTTTTAAAATTTTTGAATTTTTTCAAATATTTTTTTTTTCACGATAACTGAAAAAAAATGTTTTCAATTAATTGAATGATCNGCAGCCCCGTGATATTTTCCTGTTAAATGACAGCGATCACGAACTTTATCACTTTCATTCAAAGGATTTTTACACATGTAACATGTCACTGCTAGTTCGAAATCCTCAATTTGCTGAGTTGATAAGTTTTCCTTTTTCAATTTGGTCTTTGNAATTTTTGAATTTTTTCAAATATTTTTTTTTTCACGATAACTGAAAAAAAATGTTTTCAATTAATTGAATGATCGCTTAAAAAATTTGTTTCGATACGCTTTTGACCGAGTTTGAAGATGAAGGCAATATCAATAATCGTTATATATTTGCAAGTTTGAAAATATTCTGTAATTTCTGAAAATANTTTATCACTTTCATTCAAAGGATTTTTACACATGTAACATGTCACTGCTAGTTCGAAATCCTCAATTTGCTGAGTTGATAAGTTTTCCTTTTTCAATTTGGTCTTTGAGTATTTATCTACTCTGTATGATAGCAGCTTCATCTCTGTTGAAAACCACTCAATGCAATGTGGACCTCGATGGGTTTTGACTTGTGATAATGAATCATCAAAAGCACATTTCACATTGGATACTATGAGGGATATCATGATCATTCTCTTTTGACTCTATTAAACATTCTTAATCTGCGTAAACAGCAAATGGGACGGTTTCTGGATGTTTGAAATTCTTAAAGTTCAAAATTTTATTTTCCTCTTCAGGCAAGACCATTCGTACTTTATTCAAATTTTCCTGTGATAGCTCTATGGGGATGAGTTAGCTTTTCTTCTTCTGTTATTATTACTGCATATTGTTCATTAATTTCTCTGCAAGTTAGCTTTGTGATGGTTTCTTCAAATGTAACGTTTCAAATTCATTCAAGTAGGTATTAATAAAATCTTTCTATTACCATTTAATCGAAGTGTCGAGGGAGAGAGAGAACCGTAAAAAAGACAATCAGTTATAGAGAAGAAAGGAATAACAAGAATAATGATGATAACATTCCATTAAGTTGAAAATCTAAAAAATGAGTTGAAAATGAATCTGATTTAATAGAATGATAAACAATCAATTATACATGATAGAAGGAAATAATTTGCAAAATAACCATTCGGAAGCGTATTGCTAAGGGCAATTTGCCGCTTGGTTTAAAAATATTATTAATTTTTTCGGAATAATCACAATATTGTTTTCGTCTTCTTCGCATATTCGACAGATATTATCATAAGAAATATTTTGACACCAAAAAACCTCTATACGTCTTACAATCGATGTTTTTAAAAAGTTTTTGAAATATTTTTTCATATTTTGAAATGTTTGAAAATGTTTAAAAATGTTTTTCAAATGTTTTCCAACGTTTAGAAATGTTTTGAAAATGTTTTTCAGCTGCATGCAAATGGTTTTTCATATTCATCAATGTTTTCAAATGTCTTTCGAATGTTTTGATTTAAAATGTTTCTCAAATTCATGCAAATGGTTTTTAATGTTCTTAAATATTGGTTCCGAATGGAAACATTGTAATCATTCCAATTTAAGTTGTCGATTTTTCTTGATATATTGAACCATTATGATTCAAAAAGTCCAAAAGTGCAATTTTTAAACCATATCCGTACGTATGTCCGTATGTGTGTATGTAAACAAATTTTGCTTCGATTCTTCGCTAATGGATCGATTGCATTGAATCTTTTTTTCCCTCCCATGTAGATATTGTTGAGACCTATCAATCGCTATTAATTAAAATTCAATTAATTTATTACTTTTTAAAATTTTTGAATTTTTTCAAATATTTTTTTTTTCACGATAACTGAAAAAAAATGTTTTCAATTAATTGAATGATCGCTTAAAAAATTTGTTTCGATACGCTTTTGACCGAGTTTGAAGAAGAAGGCAATATCAATAATCGTTATATATTTGCAAGCTTGAAAATATTCTGTATTATGCTTCATTTGAAAATATGCTTCATTTGAATTCAATTATAGCTTAAAATACTTGTTTTAATGCAATCAATTCGACGTTAAAAGATGATTATGATAGCTTTATTAGTTCATTTGATAGTTTATGATGATTGTTGAACATTTCCAATTTTCCATGTTTTTAATTATTTTTTCCCATGAATTTTTCTGAAAATTAACTTTTTAAGGTTGTCTCTCTACTTCAGCTCTTCGATAAAATGTTAACAGCAACATTTAGTTTATACATATTTGAATCAATTTGAAACATTACATTTAAAGAAACCATCAGGAAGCTAACTTTCAGAAGAACGTTCATGTTTTCTTTCGTTCTCAAACGTCAGAAGAACTTTCCATGTTTTCAATTATTTTTTTCCATGAATTCTTCTGAAAGTTAGCTTTTTGATGGTTTCTTTAAATGTAATGTTTCAAATTCATTCAAATATGTATAAACTAAATGTTGCTGTTAACATTTTATCGAAGGGCTGAAGTAGAGAGACAACCTTAAAAAGTTAATTTTCAGAAAAATTCATGGGAAAAAATAATTAAAAACATGGAAAATTGGAAATGTTCAACAATCATCATAAACTATCAAATGAACTAATAAAGCTATCATAATCATCTTTTAACGTCGAATTGATTGCATTAAAACAAGTATTTTAAGCTATAATTGAATTCAAATGAAGCATATTTTCAAATGAAGCATAATACAGAATATTTTCAAGCTTGCAAATATATAACGATTATTGATATTGCCTTCTTCTTCGAACTCGGTCAAAAGCGTATCGAAACAAATTTTTTAAGCAATCATTCAATTAATTGAATGCATTTTTTTTTAGCTATCGTGAAAAAAAAATATTTGAAAAAATTCAAAAATTTTTAAAAGTAATAAATGAATTGCATTTTAATTAATGGCGATTGATAGGTCTCAACAATATCTACATGGGAGGGAAAAAAAGATTCAATGCAATCGATCCATTAGCGAAGAATCGAAGCAAAATTTGTTTACATACGTACACACATACGAACATAGGTACGGATATGGTTTAAAAATTGCACTTTTGGACTTTTTGAATCATAATGGTTCAATATATCAAGAAAAATCGACAACTTAAAATTGAATGATTACAATGTTTCCATTCGGAACCAATATTTAAGAACATTAAAAACCATTTGCATACATTTGAGAAACATTTTAAATCAAAACATTCGAAAGACATTTGAAAACATTGATGAATATGAAAAACCATTTGCATGCAGCTGAAAAACATTTTCAAAACATTTCTAAACGTTGGAAAACATTTGAAAAACATTTTTAAACATTTTCAAACATTTCAAAATATGAAAAAATNCGAAAGACATTTGAAAACTTTGATGAATATGAAAAACCATTTGCATGCAGCTGAAAAACATTTTCAAAACATTTCTAAACGTTAGAAAACATTTGAAAAACATTTTTAAACATTTGCAAACATTTCAAAATATGAAAAAATATTTCAAAAACTTTTTAAAAACATCGATTGTAAGACGTATAGAGGTTTTTTGGTGTCAAAATATTTCTTATGATAATATCTGTCAAATATGCGAAGAAGACGAAAACAATATTGTGATTATTTCGAAAAAATTAATAATATTTTTGAACCAAGCGGCAAATTGCCCTTAGCAATACGCTTCCGAATGGTTATTTTGCAAATTATTTCCTCCTATCATGTATAATTGATTGTTTATCATTCTATTAAATCAGATTCATTTTCAACTCATTTTTTNCGAAGAAGACGAAAACAATATTGTGATTATTTCGAAAAAATTAATAATATTTTTGAACCAAGCGGCAAATTGCCCTTAGCAATACGCTTCCGAATGGTTATTTTGCAAATTATTTCCTCCTATCATGTATAATTGATTGTTTATCATTCTATTAAATCAGATTCATTTTCAACTCATTTTTTAGATTTTCAACTTAATGGAATGTTATCATCATTATTCTTGTTATTCCTTTCTTCTCTATAACTGATTGTCTTTTTTACGGTTCTCTCTCTCACTCGACACTTCGATTACAATAGAATAGAATAGAAAATGTGCGGCTGGTCACTTAAAGCGCCCGGAGTCACCTAAATTATACGATCTTTTGTAACTTTCGCCTTACTTTCGGTCAGTCACACAGCCCCAGCCCTGTGTTTCTCACTAGGNGTGCGGCTGGTCACTTAAAGCGCCCAGAGTCACCTAAATCATACGATCTTTTGTAACTTCCGCCTTAGTTTCGGTCAGTCACACAGCCCCAGCCCTGTGTTTCTCACTAGGCTAATAAGGCTGGTGACAGGCTCTTGTTGTAAGTCTTCTGGTTCCAGGAAAGCCTGGCCCCAGATTATATAGCGACGGAGTGCTAATAGGGGGCATTCACATAAAATGTGGATGACGCCCTCCTTATCGCCTCCGCACAGTCTGCAGTCTTCTTGTTCTGCAAGTTTCATCTTGAACAGATGAGCTCTGAGAGCTGTATGACCCGTAAGGAGCCCTACTGCTACCCTCAGATCCCCTCTGTGCAACTCCAGAAGCTTTCTGGTCCTAACTCTTAGTTGCCCTCTCATAAGCAGTTTCGCTTGTCTGCAGGTCGCAACTTTCTCCCAACGCCTGACATGATCCCGCTGGAAATGATCTTTAATAAGAGTTTTTCCCACTGCGAAGGGCATGCCAAGCAGGCCGTGTGAGGGCACACTTTCTGTACCCTCCTTGGCCAGCTTATCTGCCTCTTCATTACCCAGAATCCCATGGTGACCTGGCACCCAGGTTACGGTGACCCGGTTGTTTTTACCCAGTGTGTCCAATGCCTGCATGCATTCCCACACCACCTGTGACTCTGTAGTGGGTTTTTCCAGGGCGTGTATCGCCGCCTGGCTGTTACTGCAGATGAATATTTTCATCTTTTTTGTATCTCTCGGGTTCAGATACTCTGCACACTTAAGTATGCCCAGCATCTCTGCTTGAAAGACGGTTGAATGATGGCCCAGCGGAAAACTCTCTCCGAAGCCATCTTTCAGACGGTAGATGCCTGCCCCAAAACTTTCATTGAAGCCAGAGCCGTCCGTAAACCAGTAGTCCTCTCTTGGTCCTGGTTTACGTTTCGAGTCTAGCCACTCCTGTCTGGGTGGTATACTCGTTCTGAAAGTTTTCCTGATCTGATACTTCCTAGGAATCCTATCCGTCTTACCTATGAAGGGTCGATCATTGATTAGGCTAAGCCTTGTATGGCCTTGGCCCGTCATCTTCCATTCTAGTTGGCACCTTAGTCTATATGCCGTTGTGGTAGCACAACTCACAACCCGAAGGTCGAGGGGTGGGATACTGAGTGCTATTTCTAGCGCCTCAGTAGGTGTTGATCTCATGGCTCCTGTTGCAGCCCTCAGGAAGGTTCCCTGTAGGCTTTTGAACAGGTTCCTTGTTTCCGTCTTACTCACTCTCGGCCACCAGACGACCGCAGCGTATAACAGTCTCGGAAGTAGAACTATTTGGTAGAGCCAGAGCATCATTTTAGGATTGAGTCCCCATGTCACTTCGATTAAATGGTAATAGAAAGATTTTATTAATACCTACTTGAATTAATTTGAAACGTTACATTTGAAGAAACCATCACAAAGCTAACTTGCAGAGAAATTAATGAAAAATATGCAGTAATAATAACAGAAGAAGAAAAGCTAACTCATCCCCATAGAGCTATCATAGGAAAATTTGAATAATGACGAATGGTCTTGCCTGAAGAGGAAAATAAAATTTTGAACTTTAAGAATTTCAAACATCCAGAAACCGTCCCATTTGCCGTTTACACAGATTTAGAATGTTTTTTTTTTTAAATATATTCCGGCCCTTTCTGCCCTCTTTGATTGGCTAATCGGCCCTATCCAACCCTATGCATGCGGCTGTGGATTCTACAATGCACCGCATTCGCACTCCTATAGAACATAGGAGTAGCATGGCAAACCACAGGAAACCCATGCCGGTACAGGCGGTCACTATATTACCGACCTCCCGCTCGCCGGAGCCTCCGGTTGAAAAACTCGGTTCCACGGGGAATCGAACTCACAACCTTTCGCACACTAGGCTCGCACCTAGCCGCTTCGGCCACCGACGTCGGTATTTAGAATGTTTAATAGAGTCAAAAGAGAATGATCATGATATCCCTCATAGTATCCTACGTGAAATGTGCTTTTGATGATTCATTATCACCAGTTAAAACCCATCGAGGTCCACATTGCGTTGAGTGGTTTTCAACAGAGATGAAGCTGCTATCATACAGAGTAGATAAATACTTGAAAACCAAATTGAAAAAGGAAAACTTATCAACTCAGCAAATTGAGGATTTCGGACTAGCAGTGACATGTTACATGTGTAAAAATCCTTTGAATGAAAGTGATAAAGTTCGTGATCGCTGTCATTTAACAGGAAAATATCACGGAACTGCGCATAGGAGTTGTAATCTTGCATATCAAAATTCTCATACTATTCCAAATTCTTCCAGTTAATAAAGAACATTATTTCTCTTTCACTAAATAGGTAGCAGGGGCTTGTCTAAATTTAAGACTCAACGACTCATTCCGTTCCATGTGCAATGTCTGGAGAAATTATCAGCGTCGGAGGACTATCTTTTCAATTGTTTTATTAAAAAGATAGCTAAAACGATTAAAATTTGAATTTACTGTACGAAGTTAGGTTCATACTCTTACTTTTTGATTAAAATATTCAATTGCAGCTCGATTTTGACGGGAAATATTCGAAATAAGAGAATTTTGTTAAGAGATAGTATTTTATTTAGGGATATTCACGAAACAAGAAATCTAGAGTTGTATTGGCAATTAAATTCGATTTTCATTATTATTTTGAGAACTGCGCAATTTACAAAAGCATAAGTCTGCATTTTACAAAAGTTTATATGTAGTTAATTCGAAATTCCCACCCCTGGAATGATCTGAAGGATCTGATTCTAATTGTTTCACAAAATTTGATTACAGCTCGGTTTCATTTATGTATCGATTTTTCTATATGGATCGTTGGTTGAATTCCCAATTTCCTCACCAACAACTAGATTCGCTAGAGTCTATCATCTATACTCTCGCAAAAACACTTTCTTCCACTCGTATAGTTTATTTTGAGTTCGAAATTTTTGACAGGACAATTGAAGTTAATAATTTTGGGTGAGACTCTCTACAACGCTTCGCAATAGTCTAATTCTTTAAATGCATGAAAAGTCACCCCTCTCGGTTAAGGAAACTTGATTCTCGGATAATTCCAATTGTTCGTAGCCTACTATTAATTCGGCAACTATTCAGCGTAATTTCGACACTGCGAATTATTGTATTGTATTGAAGGATTGAAAAATACACCGATTAAGTGAACTATTTCGACCAGAATTATTCCTGCTCCGTCGCTGCTTCAAGACTGATTAATTTTGATTTTTCTGGAGTTTTTATTGGTTTTTACGAGCTACTTGACTCGTGAGGGCTCCAACGAGTCAATTTTTAATTGCTCGATAATGTCGTATGATTTTTCCCACTTTTAAATTGTCTCCAGGAAAGTAGTTCATTTGGTTTTTGGGGTTTTTGTTTTATTGTTTCTCAACCATTCCTCCATCTGCGAATTTTGATATTGAGAAACGGGGGCATGTTGAGTGAGATATTTCATCACTGATGCTCTCAATTCCGTTGTTTTTGGATTTAGTGAGTTTAAGTAATGAAATGCTTCGTCAATTATTTGACTTATTAATTTGCATTATGTCTATATATATATTATTTTCCATTTAATTTTCCTATAAAAATTCTGGACATCACACATGAGTAGCAGTCGTGAGAGATTAGCGAATTAACTTGATAACGATCATTAAGAAATAACAAGAAAATATCAAGGTTTTGAGGCTTTCGCGGCCATTATTAATGACGTGGTTGGCTTCCGGATGGATGCCGCGTTGAGTTTCAGCATTGCGCCGACGTTTCGCAAACATTGCAGTCTGCATCTTCAGGGCTATGAGCTCCGATTCTGAGCTCCGATGTGTGGGGGCAGTCCTTATATACCTTCCCTTGTGGTGGTGGGGGGGGGTCAGCCAATCATATGTTTTTAATTGATCAGCTGGTCAATTAAAAAACCGGGAGGACGGTTTTCCAAATGGGGTTCACTTGATATCCTCTGTCCCTGTTGAGGTTGTTAGGGTTTTTATGGATCTCCAAACCCTCTCGGTATTTCCTTTCGAAATACCCTTGAGACTTGGCCAGCATTTTGGCTTGGTCGTAGTAGATAGTATGTCCAGTATCCATCCAATGTTCAGCCAGGGCAGACTGTTCTAAGTGACCGTATTTAGAGCACCGCTGGTGTTCTTTGATCCGTGTACTGATCTTCCTCCCGGTTTCTCCAATGTACACTTTCCCGCATGAGCAAGGGATCTCGTACACTCCTGGTGTACTCAAGGCTGGTCTTGGATCCTTCGCGCTCGGCAGCATCTGTCCGATCTTCTTTGGGGGTTGGAAGATCGTTCGGATGTTATGTTTACCGAGTACTCTGCTGATGCGTTCTGTTGTGCCTCTCAGATAGGGGAGGAGGGCCATTTTAGGTCTTTCCTGGTTTTCCTCAGGAACAGTCTCCTCTTGGAGAGATGAGAGCTTGCTCTGTAGCTTTTGCTTGACCTTTCGAATTTGTTGGATGTTATACCCATTCGTGGTCAGAGCTGTCTCAAGATGTTCAACTTCACTGTCAACGTTTGAGGGTTGAGAAATTGTAAGTGCTCTATACATGAGAGAGCTGATAACGGAGTGTTTCTGGGAGGGGTGGTGATGGGAGGTAGCATTGAGATACCTGCCTGTGTGTGTTGGCTTGCGATATACTTGGTGGCCCAGAGTGCCATCCTCGTTGCGCCGAACCAGAACATCCAGAAAAGGAAGACATCTGTCCTGCTCAATTTCCATGGTGAACTTGATGCTCGTGTGCTGATTGTTCAAGAACTCCAGGAATTGAGTTAGACCAGTCTTCCCATGTGGCCAGATGACAAAGGTATCGTCCACATATCTGAACCACACAGAAGGTTTCTGAGGTGCTGACTTCAATACTTCGTTCTCAAAGTGTTCCATGAATATATTTGCAATAATCGGGGAGATGGGAGAACCCATTGCTGCTCCTGATTTTTGCTCATAGAATTCTCCTTCGAACTGAAAGTATGTAGAAGTCAGGCAGTGCTCAATTAAGGGAAGGAATTGGGAATAAATGTTATTGGAATTCTTGATGATTTCCAAGGTTTTTGAGATTGGGACGTTAGTGAAGAGTGATTCTACATCGAAACTAACTAAGATATCATCTGGAGAAGTCCGAAGATTTCTAAGTTTGTTGACGAAATCTAGTGAGTTCTGAATGTATGAACCGTTCAGGCCAGTCAACTTTTGGAGTGGTTTCGTGAGAAACTTGGCCAGCTGGTAAGTTGGCGCTCCAATGTTACTGACAATGGGACGGAGAGGAACAGACTCTTTATGGATTTTGGG